>NC_056746.1:1478291629-1478514129 GCF_019279795.1 Protopterus annectens
CAAACATGCTTAACAGAAAAAAATAACATTTCTAATATACTTTTCACAAATATACTGTAGGACCTTGTGTCAGGTCCATACAACAGTTATTTATGTGTTGTCACCAAGCTCACAAGGCTATGAACTGTGTAGTATCAAGGCTGTCAGCATGGATATGTATGCAAATGAGATGGATTTCCTGAATTGCTAAATGGAGCAACCATGCCCACATATCCCCTTTGTGTAGGCTCCAACATGATGTTGATATTCACAGAAGATGTGGATGACATCAGGTGGATATGTCTCATTATTTTTAGTATTTTGTTGTTCCTAGCCACACATGCTTGCATAGTGCACAGCATAGCTGAGTGTGTTCATGTGGACAGATTACCCACTTGACAGTGATGACATAGGCAGCAGTCAATTAAAATTGGATATCTTCAATAAATAATAATTAGCGTTTGTATAAGGAATGCTGCATGCAGCAGTGCATTGTGATGCTGCTTACACTAAAGTGGGGCCCGAAAATTATGTTAATTATATCCTCTGCAGGTGAACTGCATCATAATCAGCCAATCCCACATGGTGGACCTGAAGCAGAACTGTATAAAGTATGCATACACCCTACATTCTGATTTACCCTCAATACTCTGGACAATTGGAGTAGAGACTTGGGAATTTTAACTGGGATAATGCTAGGAGATGCTGCAGGTCTGCTACATCTGTATGTGCTAGATGCTAAAGTCAGTGCTGCTGGTGCTGCTGACAATTGGCCTAGGTCAAGAAAGGGAAGAGTGTTCAAGTCTAGAGTAGCCTTCTAGGAGCTACATGAGCTAGAACTCACTGAGCTCTGCCAACCTCAACCCAGAGTCAGAGCTAAGAGAGGGGAACCCATCCCAGTGGAGACAAAGGTATGTGTAGCCCTTAGAATATTAGCTACAGGTACTTTTCAAAGACCGACGGGGGACATGATGGGTTGTCACAAGCATCTGCATCCAGGATACTGCACCAATTCATTGATGCTATGCTTCTACATGCCAGTGAGCACATATCTTTTCCCCTTACCCCTGAGGCAAGGGCCAGCAATATGCAACACTTCTAGTGTGTAGCACACTAATCTGAAGTACTGGCTGCCATAGATTGCACACATGTACACATCAAGGCACCACCTGGTGAGCAGGGTACAGTCTATGTTAACCAAAAGGAGAAATACTCAATCAATTGCTAGATCATGTGCAATGCTCAGGGGATTATCCTGCATGTGTGTGCTGGCAACCCTGACAGTTGTCACAACTCCCATATCTGGCACACATCACAGCTGCTCCAGATGTTTGTTAGGGTGGACATCCTACAGGGTCATTTAATGGGGGATACTGGCTACGCCCTGAAACTGTGGATGATGACACCCTTCAGAAATGTACACACACTCATGGAAGAAGGACATAATGAGGGCCACGCACAAACTAGGAACATCGTAGAGTGTGTGTTTGGGCTTCTTAAGTCATGGTTCCAGTGCCTCGATATATTTGGTGGAGCCCTGCATTATACTCCAGCCACATGTGCACAGATATTCACAGTATGTGCTATGCTACACAATCTCATCCTGCTGAAACAGCTGCACCAGGATCAGAAAGGGGAGGAATACACAGCCCCCTACCAGTGTGTAGGTCGATACAGCCACAGTCAAAGGAGGACTTTGAAGAGGAACCCCCTGCTGATGTCCCTATAAGCAGACGTAGGCATACCCAGTATGCCCTGGTTTTGGCTAAGAGGCAATGTATAGCACATTCATCAACAACCTAGCAATCTAAGGACTAACACCTTACTCCTACTCACATACAGATATTAGAATTGATGCCAGGCAACTCACACATCCTGTACCTATCCATGTATTAGTTGTTTATTGCTTGCATCAGACAGAGTCAGCCCTGAGCTACAGTTGTGTCAACTGCTGCATTTACAGGTTACGTCCGTAACCTATACAGTAGTCTACTGAATTATTATGATATGTCAGTGTATGCTTGGACCAGGTACATTCTGTCAGTAGCTATAGTGGACTAGTTGGAAGGAACTAGTATCCACATGAGCCTACAGATACCCATTCCTCTAACATGTTTCCAGTTCTATTCAGTAGGCCTCATGCATGGAATATCCATGTAGTCTTACTGCAACAGATTAATGATACATCATGGAAAGGAGATGTTAGACAGTCAGGTTAAATGATAGTCAGGCTGCTGTGTACCCCAGCAGAACATGTGGTGTTTTCCCCCACCCCCAACCACCCATAACACAGCAGTGTTCCCTTGTAACTGCTTTAACATTAAATCATCAATGGTCTATGAGCATTTCACTTAGTCTCAGGACTGTACTATAGAAATAAATCATACATTGCATATCTTAGGTAATGGAAGAATAGCCAATGTACTTATTTATGCAGGTAATTCTGTGATGAATGAACCCCTGTCTGTAAAGCAGCTTCTGTGGCTTAAAGAACTAAAGCAATCACCTCATCTGATGGCGTTC
This sequence comes from Protopterus annectens, assembly GCF_019279795.1. Classification (NCBI taxonomy): domain Eukaryota; kingdom Metazoa; phylum Chordata; order Ceratodontiformes; family Protopteridae; genus Protopterus; species Protopterus annectens. The sequence continues at coordinate 1,478,294,132 of NC_056746.1, forward strand.
ATTATACTTATCTAAAAGTATCCATTTGTTTTGGATGTGAGGTATCGATAATTTTTGTTCTACAGACTATTTTAACCACTGACACATATTAATTGCATAAGAAGACTTTAAAAAATCTTAGCCAATGTGAGTGAAGCACAACAGTGTGGAAACAGGGACATATGTCATACTGTGTAATACACAAAATCCTGGACTGGAGTACAGCTATGTGTGGGATGGGGTCAGTTTATAACTAGCCAAAATTCCCACTGGTCATGCTCATACACTTAGGCTGAGTGCAAATTTGCTCCTTGCAGAATGACGTTTATAATCTATATATATATATATATATATATATATATATATATATATATATATATATATATATATATATATATATATATATATATATATATATATATATATATATATATATATAGATAGAGAGAGAGAGAGAGATATAGATATATGTATTTCCCCAAAAATAAGACCGGGTCTTATATTCTTTCTCCCGGCGAAATGCACATTAGGGCTTATTATAGGGGATGTCTTATTTACCCGCACTGTACAACAATCTACCTTTATTCAGTTATTCATGTACAAAAATTGACATTTATTAATGAACACAAATTGACATTTCTTCATTCACAAAAATTGACATTTATTCATGTACACACATTAACATTTATTTCTTACTTTTCTATTATTGGACAACAGTTCTAATAATGGGTTGACAGTTGTGTGAGAATTCTACATAAACAGTGCAACAAACATTTCAACTCCAGAATATCTGCACATTGGCTTTCACAGTTATTCAAATACAGTCATGTCATCTTCTTCAGGAACATTGCCATAAGTGTCCAACCCCTGAATTTTGGCCTGAATTTTTTGTGACTCCATCTCCTGTAGTACCATTGGCCCCAGTCTGTCATGCCTAGCAATAGAGATCTCCTTAAATGAGCACTGCTTGTCCAGGTAGCCTGCTCGTAGTGCATTGGCAACACAGCTGTCGGTGATTTTATCCTATGAATTTTTCAACCAAGTCACAACCTCTTGCAGGCTAGGCTTCACAAGGTTTCCATGCTGATTTCTCTCCATTCTATTTTCAGTGTAGTCATTGAGTTCCATGTGCAAATGGTCCTTGAATGGCTTGTTTATTGCAATATCAAGAGTCTGGAGATAGGCAGTCATTCCTGTGGGAATCATTATTTGATCTATTCTCCTTCATGCTAGGAATGTCTTTGTTTCTTTAGTGCAGTGAGTGCTGGCTGAATCCTAGACTAGCAGACCTCTTTCGCCACCTCACAAAACAAGTGGCAGCATTATATCAATGCCACTTCCTTATAACTGCTTGTGTGCACCAGGCTTTTTAGGTTTCAAGAATGTAAATGCCTGAAACATGTTCAGTCTTATCTTTCTTGCCCTTACTAATGATCAGAGGTGGGGTTTTCTTTCCATCTAGATGAATTGCCAAAATACAGGTCACACGTGTACTCTCATAACCAGTGGAGGGAATGTAGATTGACGAGGCACCCCTCTGATCAATTGTTATTTGAGATCCTTGGCCCATAAACACTGCAGTTGTATCCATAGCAATCATGTTGAAGAGTTGTTATTTAGAAAAGTCAATGCCATCAACAAAGGACTTGAATGCAAGTGCACATTTAATAACTTCAGTATCTTCCAGCTTGAACAGTGTTGTTGATCTTCTTAGAGACAGTTCATATCACTGAAGGAAGCCATCCAGCCAATGATGTGATGCTTTGAATTCTTCTGAAGATATTTCTAACTGTGGTGCTATTGCAAGGGCAAATGCTTGAATATCAGCGCTGCACACAACCAAAGGCTTTGCTCTCCTGTTAGCAATCCACTCACAGATGATGTCTTCAAGCTCAGGAAATAATGGTTACTGACCTCATCCACACTTACACTTCTTAGCGTTTCCCTTGTCAGCCTGTTGACTGAGTTTAACATACTCTGCTCGCCATTTTCGGACCATTCGGAGATCTAACTTCTTCTCTTTACAGAAAGCCATCAGGTTCTTTCCCCTGGAGTCCTCCACGATTCCTTTCTTGTACTCGACGGAATAGCTCTTTCTTTTTGCACTCATCTTGTCTGTGGGGGTTAATTGAAGACTTAAGAGACCGGAGTGGCAACCCAAATTGGCACCGGTTATGAAGAGAAGACACTACCCCAGCTGCTTGTTACCATGAGCATGCGCTTCCCACGCGTTGTCTGTACTTTGACCGATCAAAGTACACCTGCATGGGTTTATGGGCCAAGGATCTCAACCGTCAAGCATGAGTGATGATTAGGGTTACAGTAAGAATCATGAAGGACTCCCAGTGAAAGAGTCTTATGACTTTCTGCAAAGAGAAGAATTTGGGTGTCTGAATGGTCCATAAAAGTTGAACAGAATATGATAACCTCAGTCAATGGGTGTCAATAATATTATTTTATAATTCAGCATGTCCGTTGTGTATTGTTGACGATATTAACTGGGGATTATTTTTGGGGTAGGGCTTATATCATGAACACCCTAGAAAAACCATGCTAGGCCTTACTCTCTGGTTAGGTCTTATTTAGAATGAAATATGGTATGCATATACACATACATCTGTATTTCTCCCCATATAGCTAGATAACACACACACATACACATACACACACACACACACACACACACACACACACACACACACACACACACACACACACACACACACACACACACACACACACACACACACACAGACACACACATATATATATATATATATATATATGTATATATATATATATATATATATATATATATATCTATATATATATATATATATATATATATACATACACACACATATCAGACAGACACACACAAACCTAGATATATATACATACACATATATTCCTGTTACATACACACACACACACACACACACACACACACACACACACACACACACATATATATATATATATGTGTGTGTGTGTGTGTGTGTGTGTGTGTGTGTGTGTATGTCTGCATTGCCTGACATATCCAGATTATGATGATTAAAGCTGCACTACGATACATATATAATGTCTGTCAAAGGGCCAAAATAAGGGCTTAACAGTAGATAATGTACTTACTTACAGCCCCCTGTGTCTGCTGAATGTCACCACACATACACCAACAAGTGAACAAGTTGTATAATGTATAATGTTATGTACTCATGCATTGACAGTACAAATTGTTTTGACTACAGGCTTGCCATCCAAATGCAAACAGACACATATGGCTAAAATGGCTACTTCTGACACATAGCTAGGATAAAAAAAAGTTGTCTGTCTGCTAGGCTACTAGATGCAGATGACAGTAAGAAGCAATGTCACTCTGCAGGCCACACATGCTGTTCACCATAGGCCTTGCGTATGTCCCCTACAATTAGTTCACCTCTAGTCATTTATAAAGCACACTTAAGCCATGGTGCATGTATTAAGTACTCTGATCTGTAGTGTATAGTACTAAATAGATAAGGGTTCTAATCTCAGTCCAACCCAATTGGTGTGTTTGTGTGTGTGCATCCCCCCACAAAACAAGTGTGGATCCCCCACTGACGTCTAAACTGCAATGGATATGTACTTTTTGACCCTTGCTGGTCTCCAAACTCCTGTCTTGCACAAGGTCTGCAGATGTCATCTACCATAAGACTACCAGCAACCATTATTAATGGCAGACTTAAGCAGTGGGGCATGCATTAAGTACTCTGATCTGTATTGTGTAAGACTAGCTAGGTAGGAGTTCTCATCTCACACTTGACCACCTGCTGTGTTTGTGTATCTATGAGCATCTTCCTACAAAACAAGTGTGGATCCCCCACTGATTTCCAAACTGCAAATGGATATGCACTTCTTGGCCCTTGCAGTTGATGCAGGCCTCCAAACTCATCTCTTACACAAGGCCTGCAGATATCATCTAGCATAAGACTCCCAGAAGCCACCTTAATGTCAGACTTAAGTTGTGGTGTGTGTGTTTAGTACTTTGATCTATAGTATGTAAAACTAGAGAGAGAGAGGGGTTCTAATCTCATTATAGCCTACTTGCTGTGTCTGTGCATCTCTCTACAAAACAAGTGTGGATCTCCCACTGACTTCCAAACTGCAATGGATATGCACTTTTTGGCTCTTGCAGTTGATGCAGGCCTCCAAACTCCTGTCTTATACAAGGCCTGTGAATGTCATCTACCATAAGACTACCAGCAGCCACCTTGATGCCAGACTTAAGCTGTGGTGTTTGCATTAAGTATTCTGTTCTGTAGTGTGTATGACTAGGTTATAATCTCACTCTAGCCCACTTGCTGTGTTTGTGTGTGTATGTGTATTTCCCTATAAAACAAATATGATTACCACACTGACTTAGAAAGAGGCAGAAATTTGCACTATTTTGGGTGTAGCTGGTGATGCAGGCCTCAATATTTCTCTACTCCATAAGATCTGCTTATTTCATCTAGAATAAGAGTACCTAAGTACCTGCTAATGTCAGACTTGAGGCATGGCATGTGCATTACTCACTGTGATCTGTAGTATGTAAGACTAGATAGATAGGAGTCATAATCTCATTTTAGCCAACTTGAAGTGTGTGTGTGTGTGTGTGTGTGTGTGTGTGTGTGTGTGTGTGTGTGTGTGTGTGTGTGTGTGTGTACTGTGCAATGTCCTGTAAACATTGATTTGTAGTGATATCATTCTCACTGTAGCCAAACTGGTGTGTGTGGATGATAGTCAGTGCACTTTACATCACCCTATGGGATCCTAAGATCATTGGACTTTACTAGGCTAATGGCCCTAGGCCCTTATAATCCTAGACAAGTTCTTACCCTTATTTACCTGATCAGCACCTATTGCCCCTGTTCAAAGAGGACACAGGCAGAACCCCCGTGGTGAACTTATGGTCACCCATCCAATTGTACAAATTGCATCTGAAGAGGGCCAATGAGGTGCACTGTTTGACATTAAGTGGGAGTCTGTTGCAAAGATTTGTTAAACCCTGGTAGATGTATCTCTCCCTCCAGCAAATTTTATTGTGTCACATACCAGGTTAAGGTCCTTACAGCAAGTAAGCTGTGTACTATTTGACTTACAGATATGCAGCATTACCGATAAAGCAGGGTCACAGATTGCCTCATATGCAAGGTAGAGATCACCTCTGAGTAGTCCATATGACACAGACTATAGTCACAGTGATTTCAAATGATCCCCACAGGACAGATGCTGAAGACTTAAATTTCTCTTGTAAGAAATTGTTGTGGTCTCTGCAATTGCCACTGGTGCTTGAAAACATTTTTAACAAAATGGCCATTTCACTCACATATTGGCCTGATGAGGGTAGAGTACATGGAGGTTATAACTACTTCATAATTAGGTGACAGTGCCCTCAGTTATGACATGAGCAATGTTTAATGCCCATTTTACCACTGCAGAGACATGGTGATCTAAGGTAAGGTGGGTGTAAACCTGTGTGCCTAGGTCTCTCACCCCTGAGTATATACTTGAGGTGTTGCTATTGCTGGGCTATATAGCAGGGACATTGCTGGTACCACAATGAATGATACTAAATATATTTGCATGGCGTTTAATGCCATGATTGTGTCAACATTCATTTAGTCATGTAAAACCTTCTTATATGATGTTGATGTAAATTGGAGAGTCTATGACCACTTCCAGTTTGCAGGCATCAGCAAACCTTTTCAGCTACAGACATTCACTTTGTGTTTGTACATTGGATAAATTGATTCCAATTCTTAAAGGACCGAGGACTGAACCCTGAGGAAGACCACTAGTTACAGTTCTGCCATTAGAGGTGGATACTACTATTCTGACTATATGAGTGCTATCAGTGTACCAGTTAGTGAACTCTTTAATAATATTACTGTTGATGGCTAGCTGGGTGCATTTGTCAATGATGCCTGAGTGGGGGATAGTGTGAAATGACTTGGCTAAGTAAAGGTAGTTGTATGCACATATGTCCCCTCATCCAGGTCATTGGTGACTGCCTCACAGATGTCTATCAGATTTTACAGGCATGATCTCCCTATCATAGATCCTAACAGTGTAGGGTCAAGTGTTTCTAGATTGCCTATATCTTTCTTGATATGGTCCATGATGAGTTGCCCCATGGCCTTACAGATATGGCTAGTCAGGCTAATAGGTCTATAGTTCCTGTGGTCAGTGAATGTACCACTTCTGTAGAAAGGATTAACAGTGGCCAATTTCCAGTCAGCTGGGATGCAGCCTGTGATTACAATATGATTGCAAAGAATTTCTAATGGTGTTGGTAACCATTTTGGATACCATGTAGGACACACCCTGGGATGTTAGCAGGTGCAATAGATGCTGTGTTCATCATCTTAGAGTGGCCATTTAGTACCTGCTCTTTAGAGATACAAGCTATGGGGCAGGTTGTAGGGATGTCATGGTGTACGTGTGGTGGGGACAGGGGAGTGCAGTTGTCACAGAACTTGTTAGCCAACAGGTTAGCTATGTCTACAGGCTCTTCATATGTGGTATTATTACGTACAAGTTTGGCAACAATGTGGGCCTTTCCCTTTACATTATACATATAACTACCCAATGCCTTGGGGTTGTCCTTTGTGAAGGAGGCTAATTTTGCCTCATGCTTTGTTTTGCAGGACTTCACAACAACACTTATTTGCTTGTTTAAGCAGAGGAGGGAATACCACCATTTTAGAAGGGGCTGCCTCCCCTCCTAATGTGAGACACCAGTGTCTACCTCTTATTGTAAAGCCTGCTAATGGCAGTTGTCCATCTGGCAGGTTTGCTGTGCCATGAGAAGCTTGTTTTGCCACTGTCAGGTACAGAAAAGTCAATGCAACTGTACAGATGCTTGTATAAAGCATTGGGTAGAACTTGGCATAGTTGTCTGTTCCATCTGATGGGGGTGGTGCAGGCAAGCTATTTTTACCATCCCATAGTAGGTTATAATCTGTTTTGTTGAACTTTATTACTTTATATGCTGCAAGTAGGGGGCAGGTATCAGGTGTGACACTTACTTTGAATGAGACCAATTTGTGGTCAGGTCTCACCAGGGAGGACCTCACAGTGGAGGATGTACAGTGGTCACCCCTATTGGTAAGCACCTGATCCAGTATGTTATCTCCCCTTGTGTGGTTGTCAGCCCACTGGTCCAGGGCATTGTAGTTAAGGAAGATGACTAAGCTCTGGGCAAGTGAGCTTGAGTATGAGTAACCTACCCAGTTCGTGGGTAGGTAAAGTCAACCAAAACCATCTTGTTTTGATGTATCTTGATAGACTGAAGTAGATCCCTTTAAGCACAGTGGATGTCCTAATTCATGGAGTTGTTCCTGTAGCCAGCAATGGCTTGATTAGGGGACATACAATTAATCAGTAGCACTGGCAGTTTCTCCAGGGAATCATACTGTCTAACTGATCTGGATGTGTATCTATCCTTAATGAATATGGATACACCACCTCTATTACTTTCAGCTTTAAGTTTGAGGTCTGATCGTGTGGAAGGAAGTGTAGCCTGGTATGGCTATGGTGGTCTCCAGAGTCTTGACCCAGGTGGCTGTGACTGCACAGATTTCTGCATCTTCCAAGGTGGGGACAGCTTCCACTAAGTGGAATTTAGTGGTGACATTCCTAGCATTTAGCAGCATAGCCATGAGGTTGTTTGTAGATGGGATTTTCTCATTGGAAAGTTGTTTCCTTGTGACACCACCTAAAAGGCACTCTGAGGGGTAGCAACAGCCCTGACCAGTTGCCAAAATCCCAGGGGTGACAGATGAAGACCATATCTGGCAAAGCATTGAGGTCTGTTGAGCAGGTAATCCCAAGCTGACAGGTAGTGGATCCCCTTACATCGACACCACACACTAAGGCAATTATTGATGTCAATCATTTTCCATTTGTATGGAGCCATCATCCTAGGTGACAGTAAAATGCAGCTCAAGGCCAAGGGCATATCTGCCTGAGACACATAGTCTGTCAGCCCAGTTATGTGTCTGCATACAGTCCAGCGAGGCATGTCTGAAGTGATACACACCAACAGGAACTATGACATAGTCATAACAGTACCTGATGTTGACAGACTTGAGCGCATGTGTGATATGGCTTATCCTGGCACCTAAAAGAAATCTGACCATGACCTTTCCCTTATGTAGCCTGGTGAGAGGCACATAAATGTGTTTTTCCTTAGGTGTTTCACCGGTGAGACAGTGGTGCATGAGCTATTATGTGTACTGTGTTCTGCAGAGGTACAATTATGTGTAGCAAGCTTGCATTTGGGATTCTGAGGTGTCTGGTGTTTACTTATGTGTCTGGTCAAGACCTCCACACATGTAGGTATGTGTGATGTAGATTTTGGTGGTGTAAGATGTGCTCCTTCTAGGCATTTACTTCTCTGCAGTCACAGCCACTGTCATTGGCCTCTGACTGACGGAATTTGCAGAAGATTGCAAATTAGGAGCTGCTATTAAATCCCACACTGACTCAAAAGTTATCCAGGATGGGCTAACACAGACATTCAGTTGTTGTCAGAGCCCTGCACTAACAGTAAATGCCAAGGAATACACAATACATTCCCTTTGGAAGTCATCCACCCCTGGTAATTAACACATTGACTGCAAATCTGCAACAGTTGACCCAGTAGTCAGGGACTTACAGACACATAGATAGTGCTCTAGTGTCTGAGTGTCACGGGTTGGTAATATTTGAGGATGCATTCTATGTTATGCAACCTATAAACAAAGGCATGGCATGCAAATCCAAGACAGTCATTGTTCCACTTTATTTGGCATTCATCACACCTACCATTGAGTGCAACACCACATTTGGTATGTAACTAACCAGGCATATCTGACAAATGTCATATCTACAGAGGTACTGCAGTAAACTGATACAGTGTGCATAGCATATCCTATACAGACTGCATCAAGCCCGTAACTGTGTATTCTGTCACTGACATGCTTTGGAGCGGAGGTGTATGCCTGCCATGCAGCGAGGTCTCAGATCCCACTGTGCACCTCCTGCATATCCAAGCATGACAATTACCTCTCCTACACACATACAACTTGACTGTGTTATAAAAAGGACATGCTGGACAGGCAGGTATGTAGCCCAAGACACTACACCCAATATGTAACAGACTCCCAATGCATGTGAACCACAGTTCCACCCTAATGCAAATCATGTGCAGGTTACATGACAGGATGGGGAATACGACAATTATAACTGCTTTAGGACAAATGTCTGTAATGGACACAGGGAAACTGTGGATGATTCACCTTGCATGCCCCAGCTTGTCCATGTGTCAGCTCCCATAACCCTGCTTACACTTATCAAGGGTATCAGACCTCATCAGAGTTTAGGGATGCCCATGTTTTTGTTAGCCTATTATACACGTATGAATCCATGCAGCCATGCAACTATACTGTTTTACCTTTCTGATGACATTTTTCTTCTGTGCTTTCATTCCATCCTGTGTTCTGATGTTGATGGGTTTATTGTAGATGTGAACCCATAGGTGTGTCCTACACAATCCTGAACGTGAAACTTAAACAGTGCCATGAGACACCTTTCATTGTGTGACTACACAGTAATTACAACAGCATTCAATGTAACGTACACAACATAATGTGATTTACACATTACAAATGGCAGCATTCAAACTGTGTGACTGACCAGTACAAGTAGCATGTCAAAGGCAACAATGGATGAAACAAATACATATTAAGGTAGATAGCCACCCTGTGCATGAAACACATAGTTTCATTTCCCAGGATAGATGACAGTGATGACAGGAATGTGGCACAGGTATCATCATTTGCACAGGGTGTTGTATGGGGGTGCAGGAGGCCTAGGTTTACACACTAGGTTGGCAAGCATGTGTGTGAGACAGAGAGTGGAGCAGGCAAGATGGACCATGTAAATGTGGCATGTGTGTCTGTAGGTGACCTGAGTGTGACAGTGGTTTGTAAGTGTTTGCATGAACACAGCCAAGCTCAGTGGCAGCTCTATGTGAATGTACATTGGACAGCTTTGAATCATGCATGGTAAAGCTGAGAGTTTAACATTTCCATCCCCAAACATGAGAACTGGCTCTGCCAGGAGTTGCACTGGCACATCCATGCCCAAGGTGAGATACTGGGCTACCATCTGAGGGTCACTGCTGTCTGCTGGGACCATTTCCTCCATGGGACCAAACAGGGCCATGAGCCCATGGCCTGCCACATCTTGGTGTGGACAGCACAATCCCCTTTTGGAGTGCTAGATGTACTGCCACTACAGGAGTGTGATTGTGCAAGGCCAGTTAGACTCTCAGCAGATGTAGTTACTAACCTACGTCCATGAGTCTGATGCTGAACTCCAACCAGATGTTCCATCACAGACAATGTGCACTCCAAGGCAGATAGTGTGCAGTCTCTCTCAGACCAATGTCTTTCCACTACATCAGTCAACCAATCTAAAGTATCAACAAGGTGGTGGAGACAGTCAAAGATGTTAGACTATGCTGCATCCATAACCCTGAGCATTCATCTGGAGTTCCTTTCAGAACATGCCTGTGCCTCAGTGATGGCCCTCCTACGAGCACCCCTATCAATCTGCCTGTGTGGAACCTTGCCAGCTGCATGGCTATGGCCATTGTTGATACTCACTGTAGTCACAGTAGCCACATTTCCATGTTCAATGTCTCCATCGTCCAACTGTTCAATATCTGTGGCCTCGGGCGACTGGGTATGCATAGGCATACTGACTGTGTACAGTGATAATGAGGGCAGAGGAGGGATGTAAACCTCTGTGACAGATTCAGCCCCTGTAACATCCAGCTGTGCCTCACTTTGGCCACCATCATTATCAGAGTCTGAAGAGACACACTTCAGGTTGTTAAGCGTACAACGACCAACCTCCCAGGTCACCTGTGATATAAAGGGGAAAGCATCACATTAACACCTGCACTACTATGCTCTGCAGTACTATGTTTCAATATATGTTAAGCTGTATACACTGCTGTCACTATTACAGGCTTGTACAACCCACAGTCTGAAATAGTAGGACCTGAGGTCATTAATTTCTAACCCAAATGTGTAAATATTTCAGAATAACAGCTCTTCAAACCAGACTTTCATGAGCAATACTTAAATTATGTACACTGTTGACATTCTGTAGAACTCTGCACATTTTACAGGTATGGCCATCTGAAAAGTCCTGTCAATAATGTGAAATCAATCACTGTGGTCACACCTACAAGGCTAGGTATGAACACAGTGTGTACAGTCAGAACATATCTCTACATTTTTCAGTTATGCACACAGAAAATGTATCCAGCCAGCAGGCTTGGGATGACACTTTAGCTAATACCTTGAAGTAAATCTATATCTGTGTCAAAAATGTTTTATGCATACCAGTGGCAGGGGCACAGCCTCTTCCTATTCCTGACTGTCCTGAAAAACAATTGAGGGAGAGGTAATATAAACAGCACCACATGTTACAGTATAACATTGGTAGTACATGCAAATATCCCACAGTTACAGTAGCTGCTGTGATAACAGGTATGTGGGTCACAATCTCTACATGACCTTAAAACTGCAGGTAACTTACTTCCCTCCACACGATACAATACCTGACACCCACATAAAACTGTGTGCAGCTTGACACACTAAATGCTACAGTATTCTGATGTTGATTCAACTAAACATACCTGGATGTTCCCCTTGGGTGGAAATGGTGGCAACCACATCCATGACATATGGTGTAATGGAAGCATGGGTCTGTTGCAAGTTTCACCAGGAATTCCTCAGTTGCTGTCAGAGGTTGTTCCACTGCAGGCCCACTACCAGTGGCCTGACAATCCCTGGCCACGTCCACTGCCCTTTTTTGTATAGAATGGATCATGTCTGTGGCACGGTGTCGTACCTGCCCATATGTGTGATTCTGATACCCCTCAGTGTTTATGTTATGGACCGGATCATCCCACAAGGCTTGTCACTCCTGCCTATTTGCCTTCCCTCTGGACAGCAGGACTTGGTAGTGGTGTCGTAATGACTCAATTATGAGGTTGTTTTCCACCTCAGTGAAAGGTGAGCGATGTCTGGCATGCACATTATAACCTGAAATACAGAATAATGAGAACACATGTCAGGATTACATAAGTGGGTGCACAGTATGCACAGATACAGCAATTAAGGAAGGCCAGCAGTATTCCCTGCTTGATTGCACATCTCATATGCAACAGTGTGGCAATCATGCAAAGGGTATGAAGGCAAATAGGATAGTGGCAATAGTGACCTACACCTGCTTGTGCCATGACAGATACTAACATATGATCACACACCCAACCCAGGAGTCCACTTGTAGTGTGGCCCATAGCAGCAACCCCACACTCCATAACATATGTCTATAGTTCAGTGTCAAAAATTTTGTTGTGTACTATTACAACTGCCAACAAAGGCAGTATCCAGGAGACCTGTGTCCCTAGTTAACAGACAGCATTAAACCCTTGCTGTAGTCTACATATTTTGTAGGTGTTACACAGCTGCAGATAAATGGCATGTCACCGGTACAGCTGTAAGAAAGGCTTACTGATGTAATCCCCATTCCCCCTAAGTATATTAAAACATATGCATCATGTTGAAAAAAATGGTTACATACCTAACGCAGTACAATCAAATCAATGAAGGATATAGATATATACATTTTATGACAACATGTTCACCATAGAAAGTACCTCTCATACACAAAGGTTTCCCTGGAAAGAAGTTTGCCTTTTTAAGCTGGTTCTCATTAGCAGGTGATTGCCTCTGCACCCATCTGTGGTTCAGTAATGCTAACTGAAGCATACACAGCTGATTTGCAGTGTAATCAGGCAATCCCATGCAACTATTGAAGCAGATATAAGGCTTCAAGATAGAATCCATCAACTTTCTCATGTGATGGGGTAGAAGTGCTGGATAGAAATATTATGTCAGGACAGAGAGGATGTTTGTGGTAGATATTTATTACAGGCTGAAGCTGTTGCTGTTGCAGGCAATAAGCATAGTGAGAGAGGCTGAAGAATGTGGAGGACAACAACATTTGAATGTAACGGTGTGACCAGTGGCAACTCTGGTGTATAGCAAGAGCCTTAATGGGGGAACCCATCCCACAGGATATTAAGGTATATGTTTAAGGTAAGTATGTTAGCTAAAGGTATCATTACCAGAGTAATAGGCAACATGTTTTTTTGTGTCCTTGAACAACAAACAGGGTAAATATACCATTATGTCAACCATTTGGACAACTGCCAAACCATGTGTTACGTTATGGCAATTGTCTGGAATGTATTTGCTGGCAATCCATGTTGCTAGCACAACCTCCATATATGTATGTCATTTGTGAAGCTGTGCTTATCTGTAATATCAATAGCAAATGATTATGTGCTGCAGTGTGATATTACTGGGCCTCCTTTGCATTACATAACTTAAAATCCTCTGTGAATGCATAGTAATGCATGACCTGACACTCCATGGACTTTCTAGTGTTGCAATAGGAATATGTCATGTGTTCCTGTCTGCAGGCCTTTGACTTCCATCATTGAACAGCAGACATTCCATTGAAATGTACTGGGTGAATAAATAGTTGTTGACACAGTCATTCATTACAGAATTCACAATGGTGATGTAAACATACATGTATTTTAAATTCTACACACCACTGGATTTGGACCCAGGACTATGTGCACCAAAATAATGCTTTCAAAGCATTTGCAGACTGAGATACTGAGCCACTGTTACAGGAGGTGCATTTGTCAACATATAATTGCACATTTACAGGCTGTTATATACCTCATTTATATCCATTATTATGCACATGGCATCATAGGGATGTATTTCTCCACCAGAGTCCCACTTAACATTTTGCCATTAATGTTTTAGCAGGTGTATTGTTAAATGCTGCAGATAGAAGTGCACATTTACCTGTTGTTAGAGACCTCACTTACATCCATCATTCTGTGTCTGGCTTTCTAGTGAAGCATTCCTGTACCAGAACTGACGCCAACAATATCCAGGGGTCCAACAACAAGGCAATAGTCAGCACAAAAATCCCCAAAGATGAGCTACGATCCAAAAACTTATTTAAAACAGCTTTAATAGCGACACAAAACAAACTGACATTACAAGTTGAGTGCTTTCATGTACGTCCATACACTTCATCAGAACAAAGATGATTGTTAAAAACAAGGTTTAAATATAAAAAAAAACGCCAAAAATCTAATCTAAATACGTAATTACACTGGGATATTTAAAGTCATAATACATAATTAATGCAAGAAAATTACCCCACACATTCTTTTTTCCTTTTTTTCTTTTTCTCTGTTAAAATCCTAAATTAACAATTTATCTGTCATATCTTCACTTAGACAATTAAAAACATTCAAAAAACATATATAAAAATTCTCCCCATTAAATGAAATGGATCCATATTCTTCTCTTGTTTTAAATGCATAGTAATTCATATGTATAAACATACTTGATAATGTATTTAAAAATCAACTGTTTTGTCTTATAAGTTGATAAATTTGAATACAAATGCACTTATGTACTTTAAACATAAAAATACTATGATAAATAATTAATTCATATTAATATGAAAAATGAATAAAATAAAATAAAATAAAATAAAATAAAATACAATAACCTGTGGCTGTCAACTTTTAATAAGGGGTTTTGTTAATTTAGGTTTTTAACAGAGAAAAAGAAAAAAGGAAAAAAAGAATGTGTGGGGTAATTTTATTGCATTAATTATGTATTATGGCTTTAAATATTCCAGTGTAATTACGTATTTAGATTAGATTTTTGGCGGGTTTTTTTTTATATTTAAACCTTGTTTTTAACAATCATCTTTGTTCTGATGAAGTGTATGGACGTACATGAAAGCGCGCAACTTGTAATGTCAGTTCGTTTTGTGTCGCTATTAAAGCTGTTTTAAATAAGTTTTTGGATCGTGGCTCATTTATTTTATTTTATTTTACATTTGTTGACCGGGCTAGTCCAGCTGGATAATTTCCATTTTCAGTGGAGGCCCGGGGAGAAAAGCTCCACAGAATTAAAACAAAGGTTATACAAAATTGAAGATTTACTATGAGTTCCTTTAACAGATATTAAGTTACCATGGATAGTTATTAGTCTAGATCAAGAAAAATAGAACACATAAACAGGCAAAAACACAGGGTCGATTTGAGGTGAAAGCTGGTATAGGAGGGAAAGAGAAGAAAGAAATAGTGTTATAGTACAAACTTAACATTCAGTAATGCAAATACAAAGTCAAAAAGTGGGATAAAAAAATAAAATCAGGTTATCCAAATAATAAGCTAAGCATCATTACATATAGGGGTTAAAACACATAGAAAATATGCAAACATTTGTATATATAGAGGCTATCATTGATATAAATCACCAGCAACTGCATAAAACAGTCATACTCATGTGTAATTACAGTTGCAAGATAACAGAAACAATCCTCAGTCCTTCAAGGAAGTCTGTTTGGTATTGCTGGTATAATCATGCACAACAAACAGTGAGATCTAACACTAAACGCATTCGCGTACAAGGAATAGTATAATCCATAAAGTAGTGTTTGAGGAGATTAGGCCAGGAGCAGTCTCAGTTTAAAGGCATTCACAGTTCTATATATAATAAATATACACAGGTAGGGACAACACAGTATAAGGAGCCAGCACTCCCAAAGAGAAATAACACATTAACATTTACATTTACAGCGTTCGCTTACATGCTGAAACAGCAAAACAATGGCCCCACATGATTAGTACACCATTGTGGGAAAAAGCAGATACAAGTTAATAAGCTAAGCAGCAAGGCAGTACATTCCCACTTATTGTGGATGCCAAATAAGCTAAACGCATCCGCGTTTCAGAGAGCAGGTGTAGACAGTTTAATCTAGCAGAACAAACAGTAAAAGAACAGTCCTATACAAGAAGCCGTTCCTGTTGATGTAACACTGTCGCGTAATTCAGAAAGGCATACATTTGCAAGATGTTAACCTTCCCCAAGCTAGAAATAGCAAAACAAGCGATTCCATTCGCATATATTCACCTTTTTAGTCATGCAGTACAGTAAAACGCACTCGCGTTTACAGGCGGAAAACGCTAGGCATAACAGTCCTACCTATGAAGTACGCTAACGTTATTAAACGCATTCGCGTTTCTATGAGGGCAGGTACACAACATAAATGAGAGAACTATCACTCTTAAAACTAAGTATCTACTTGTTAGACGCAGTCGCGTTAGTTTAAACAACAGACCTATTGCCACTTTTTCCTTGAGTAGCAATTTAAGTAGTTAATCACAAGTTCAGGCAAGATACGTGTTAAAGCTTCATAGACAAAAACACATGGAAACTTACTGCAAAGTATTAGAGCACAGCCAGGAACACACAGCAGCAGCAGCGAGGAGGGCAGAAATTAAAGATGGCGCCTTTAGGATGCATCTTTGGGGATTTTTGTGCTGACTATTGCATTCCTGTACCAGACTCGAAGTTACATTCCCATTTTTTCCATTACTCTTTAAGCAAATTTTTGCAAAGTAGCATGATAAGCAGCCCTGCTTAAACACGCTTAATGGTGGTAACTTGGCAATTGGTTTGATTTGCTTATACCAGTTGTGTTAGTTAACAGCTATGTGGCTTGGCGGGTTGATGCATTGGTCTACAGGTGTGATGGTCCTGGGTTCAAAATAGGGTGCAAGTGCACATTTTGGATGTGATTATTATTATTTCACACAAATACATCAATATTGAGCCATTCAGCTGGGCTTAGCAATGTTGCCCATCGCACAAAAAATCTTTAAATAAATGAAAAATAGGAAGATAAGACACTGGTGAAATGGGGTGCAAGAAAAACATAGTGAAAGGCACATAGATATGTGCTGGAAGGGTGTAGGAAAGAACCATAGCTATATATTTCTTGTACATCAACAACTGTGCACTTTAACAGATTTTTAGTTGAATTTGGACTGTCACCCTGAGAGAGAGAGAGAGAGAGAGAGAGAGAGAGTGGTGAGCACAACATAAGTGTGTTGTCAAGCAAATTGGACCAAATTAAGTGTATCCAGTGGACACATGAAAATGGAGAGCTATGTATGGGCCAATATTTTTTTTGGGGACATGTGTAATTTTTTTTAAAGGTGAGAGTGGAATGTTGAGGAAGAAACATAGGTATGTGTGGGGGAGGTAAGTTGGGAAGGTGAGGAAACTATTGAAGACAGACAAGATAGCATACAGGGTCAGTGTGTGACACAAGATGGGGGTAAACACCTTGGTTGGAAAGGGTGTTGTGAAATCCCTGTCCCATGGATGTCAGACACAGTAGCAATGTGACTCAAGTCCTCACCCATGGGACTGTCAGCACTGTACCTTCACTGGTCCTGTGGAGGCAGTGGTTGATGCTGGTGCACAGGGCGAGGCTGCCCCACCAGGATGGACAGCACACTCTCCATCCAGCATAGGTGTGCACTGAGAGTTCAGCACAGCAGCCCATGCACCATGCCTAGCAGTTCCTCATGGGTGACATAATCCACCCCTCTGCTTTCACTCCTAGAGGGAGTCCAACCCTCTGGGGCAGAACTACCCATTGGCCCAAGTAGTACAGGGGCAGCAGAGGGGGCACCACCAGGCCCAGACATGCTGGGCCCTCGTGCCACTGCCGGGGTGTCAAGGTAGGTGGATTGTCTGGAATGAGCCTATCTTGTTGCACCGTAGTAAATTAAATATAAACATAAGGTAAAAAATAAACATAAGCAAACAAATGTTAGTATTAACTTAATGGAAGATAATAGCGATTAATCAAAAGAAATATAATGAGGAACACAACAATAAATAATGTAAATGAAAGTATATTAACAGCAAAACAATATGAAATTATACATAAGGCCAACATAAGAAATAGTTACAAATAATATATTAATATCAAATCATAATAATAAATATAATTAATAAATTAAAGATGAGAAGGTGAGGGGTGAAAGAGAAAATAAAACATTATTTTAACTTTGCAGATAATATTACCACACAGACTACAGCTACATACTTGTACATAGCTAAGATTTCCATTGTGAGTACAGTGACTGCAAATATTGTAGAGATGATGTTGCACATACATAGCTCTTAACCTGTTAGCATGGGGCGCTATGGGCTGAGCCTTACCAAATGGTGGTACAAAGGCACAACTACAGGGAACATTATTACATAGCAGGTTCATAGGTTCATAGATTAGTACTAAGCTAACTGCCCTTGCGAGCCATTTTAAGCATAGCCAGTTATCCTTTGTGAGACTCAAACCCTGTACCTTGTGTTTGTAAGGCAAACAGCTTAACCATTAGGCCACCCTCCCAGCCCAAACAACCATGCAGGTCTCTAACCCAGGACCCTATACACCATAGTCACAGTAGTTAACCAGCAAGCCATCACAGAATAAATTAGTAATGAGGTGTTCTGATAACGGATTTGCCAATAAATTGCATTCCAGGTAATGTCATGCATCTGCTAATCAAGGAGCAGACATATGGGGCAGTATTGATTACATTCTGCAAAAATCGTGACAGTTGAGAGGTATGTTCATGTACACTAAATATATTTCTCAGTTGGCTGCCATGGGATTAGAACCCACAAGCAGTGACTAGAGGAATAATTTGCATTTTATTTGAATATAATGAATTCTAAAAACACCATCTCCTTTAAGACTTTTATTGCAACATTTTGTGTGCAATCATACATTTATACACATGCATAGCTGTGTGTGTTATCAGTCTGGAAACCAAATGCAGTGACCACATGAATAATGAGCACTTTATTTGAAAACATTAGTTATCAAAGCACTATCTCCATTTACACTGTAATGCTTAATGTCACATGAAATCTGGCTGTTACACACATGTATGGCTGTGTAAAATGTCTGTTAAATAACCCTATACCCTGTTCATTTACCGAGTGCTATCTACAGCATATTCTGAGGAAAATTATCAGAACTGCAGCTTGACACATAGGGCCAGATTCAGGAAGCCTCCATGTAAGAGTTATAACTCTTACACGGAGGCTGCAGTTAAACTGTGTGATGTCAGCATGTCATGCATATGCATGAGGTGCATGAGGCATGCTGAATCACACTAGTAACTCTTACACGGTCCATGTAAGAGAGTAGGGGGCGTGTCTGTAGGCTAAGCTCTGCAAGTGGACACGCCCCCGGAAGACTAGAATGGCTGAAAGTAAACAGCCACGAGAAAGGCCATGAAAATGTGAATAAACACACTATACAACACATGCCCCGACTGGCCATCAGTGTATAAAGTGAAGAGATGTCATAAAATTAAATTAAAACCTTTTTTTTTTTGTTAAACCCCGTAAATGTTTGCTACTGTGTGCGGGTGTGCTACTAGCGCAATCACAGTTAGCAGTCAGTGGAAAAGGATATAAGAACTAAATATGCAAAGTAAGCCAAGAAATAATAGCTTAGCGGTAGAGTAGCTGCCCTAAGAGTAGGCAGGCAGGGTTCGAGCCCCTACAACAACCTTTTTTTTTGTAAATAAGCACTAAAAGGTCCCCTGACAGTATTGTACAAATGTAAATGTATTCCCTTTTGTAAAATGGAATGAAATAGAGCATTTTGAAGTAACATAAGAAGAAAAATAGTCAGAAATGTACTGATAGCTAAGCTGCCGTGAGACAGAGTGCCCGTAGCTGAGTAGTGTTTAAAAAGCTGCAAACTGCGTGCCCGTTGCCAAGCAGCAGGTAAACAGGCTGAAACTGTGTGCAATTAGCTGAACATGTGTGTCACTTGCCAATTAAGATTTATCCCAGCGCACACCGTTTGCGCGCCGCTCCCACAGGCTAACTGCCAGTGCGCATCGTTACCTCCGCAAACGAGCAGAACAGGTTTAAAGTGCTTAAAAGTGCTTTTGGCATGTTTGATTGACAGGTCCTCAACTCATTTCTGTCAGGAAAAGCAAAAATCAGTTGCCAGATTCAAACCCAGGATACCATGCACTACAGACAAGGAACTAAACCACCAAGCCATGACAGCAATACCTAGAAATGCAGAAATAGCATATATATGGGATAAAACCCAGAATGGAGCATGAGAAAGCATTTTCAGTGAAGTAGATACAATTCCAAAATGGCCAATCAGAGAAATGTGTGGGAAAAGCGGCATATATAAGCCCCATAGGCGGGAATACACAGCATAACTGATTGTAGAACAGACTTGCAGTCAGCATGAGTGGAGTAGGTGAGGGGCGTTGCTTTCGAGCACAGCGTTGGGGCGTTGAGGAGTCCAGATACATGGTCTGGCTCCTTGTCCATAATCACGAGGCCCAACTCATGCAGGGCCAGGTCTCATGGGGAGTATATAGGGCAGAGGCGTGGGACCAGTTGGCTCGTGATCTGACCAGTGCTACTGGCATTCCACGCACTGGTGAGCAGGTCCGTCACCACCATGCGGACCTGAAGAGACGCAAGCAGGACCAATTGAACCGTTGGATCCAGGAGGCCCGGCAAATGCCCAACGCCCCACTACTGAGTAAGTCACATTTTACCCATGTATGTAAGGATTTCAACCAGCTGATACCATGGAGATGTGTAGTCCAATATTATTCCTTTGTATTACAGCTGCAGGTGTCCGCTCTGCGAATCGTGAGATGCACGCCAGAAGGCTGGTGCGGCTGCGCCACCATGCAGGTTAGTAACCCCACCCAGTACTTGTAAATAAATATTATTATGTACCATGTATCAGAACAGTGCAGTGTATTGATTAAAAGTAATATAATGTGCAAGCAGGAATTGAAAGTCTGCAGGTATGGCTGCAACAAGTTCATCAGTATGCAAGTGTAACTGGAAATATAATTGATAGAATTAAACAGTGCTGTAATACAGATGTCCCATCATTAATTAAATATACTGTAACCTGCAGTAGTCTCAAGAGTACAGCTTCAGAATCTGAGGTAGTCACATGTGAGATATATCCCCTGTTCAAATGCTGAATCATGACAGAAGTGAGGCTGTTGGAAAGTGTTTGAATCACCACAGGTCTAATATGTGAACAAAGCCTAGAAGTACCAACCTGAACTGTGAAGTTGCAGAATGTCTGAGAGTGACAGAAAGGCTCATGTATGAATAAATAAAGTAGTAATAACCCCTGAATATATAAGCCTCAGTGTGTTTTTACAGAAATAAATGCATATGGGAAGTACAAATTAACATCCCAAACTGATTTCAGTGTGTCTGAATCTGAATGTCTAGCTCAAAATCTGTATATGGTGATAACAGTAAACAATTTGCAGATAGAATGAATGATTATCTGACAGACTAAACAGCCATAGTTGTCCCCTGTCCTGTCATCAAAGTGTAGCAGGATGATGTATCTGATCAAATTCAAAATAAGTAGGATAGTGATGTATGTGTAACAGGTGTAGCATGACAGTCAAATAAAGATTATTTTGAAACATCAGCCTCAACTTAATTGTGTACCTATGATAAATGTGAATCAATGTGTAACATATGAATGTGTCATCACTTTCTATCCCCACCCAACCCTATAATTCCATATAACAACATCCACTAAATAATGGTATGTGAACATTTCATTAACCATGGACATTTGTCCGTTTCAAACATATATGCATGTCTGTTCGTGCATGTGCCCTGTTCATACCTGCAAATCTGATGGCCTGTTGCCATTAATCAACCCTGCATGTCGTTTGACTGTGTTTTGCTGTTCAAATAATGCATGTGATATTGATATGCCCCTTGTTCAATGGTGTTCATATCTGGGTGTTTGTTTGATGGGAATACCAATGCATGCTGTTACAACTAATCTGAATGGAATAAAATGCCACTAACCCAAACTAACATAACTACTCACAAACCTAGAACGCTTGGGAAGGCAGGTCCCAGCGGACCCACCTCTCCCACCTCAGCTGGCGACTGCACCTGGCACTAGTGCCCAGGCCGGACCCCCCTCCGGTAGCCCTGTGCCACCTTCGGGTGGAAGCGCTGCAGGGGATGGGGCCCGTCCCCTCTGCAAGTGTGGCCGGAGGGGTTCGTCCACTCACCCTCCGCTGTGTCCGGTCTGTGGTGCGTAGGGAGATCCAAGACACTGTTCTTGGACCCCTACGCCAGCTTGAGGCTCGTGTGGCACAGCTAACGGCCCCGGACATTGCCCCGCCTACACAGCCCCCAGCACAGCCCCGTCCTGGGCTGTGAAGGAACAGTGGCAACTGCCTATGGGTGGGGATATCAGTTCCACTGTTGCCATCTGTGGGCTCGTGCATCTCGGATATCCCAACCTCCGTCCCCGTCAATTGTGTAACCCCCCACGTGTGTCATACACCGTCCCTGTATGCGTCTTGTCTGTCTTGTCTGTTAACCTACCCAACCTACCTCCCCAGCTTTACCGACGTCCTTCACCTATCATACCACTCTCACCTGTAAAAAAAAGGGCACTCTGTCCCACAAAAAAATTACGCCCCATACATAGCTGTCCATGTCGCACACATGTCTGCTGGACATCTAAACTGTTAATTACAATTGGCTGTACAACAAATATTAATGTTGTCCTGACACCTCTCTCAGAGGTGGAAGGTTTCAAATGTCTCACCAAAATACATAGAAATATACAGCTGTTGCTGCAAAAGACATGGGCATCTATGGGCCTTACCTACACCCTTCCTGCAAATCCCACGCTTCTTTCCCTACTGTCTTACCCTCTTTGTGACCCCTTTTCACCACTTTCCTGTCACCCCGTTTTCTTTTCTTTCAAAGAAAATAGCGCGGGTGTGCGCTTGTGTTAGCGGAGCTCACCGCCAGTGCGCATGCGTGAGCTCCGCGCAAACGAGCGCAGACCTGGTTTAAAGTGCTTAAAAGTGCCTTTATGGCACTTTGATTGACAGGTCCTGTACACAGTTGGAAAGTTTGCTAAGAAAAATAAATTCCCACTGTCAGTCTCGAACCCAGGACCTTGGTAACATTAGTCTGTATGACCTACCACTAAGCCATGACTGCTTTACAAGAACACACTGCTAAAATAAATATAACATGTAATAGTAGGAATCAGTATAAAGGCACTATAGGAGATGTACTATCCAAAGCATGTCAGGTAGAGTTGTAATGGCCAAATTACTGGATTCCCATACTAGTTCAGTGTGAACAGAAACAGCACTGCTACCTCTTAGCTTGTACATAATAATGTAAGGTAATGTACATATGTGAAGGTATGTATATCTACACATACATATATATAAATATATATTAATACATATGAAATATAGTTGTAGGTCTCAGTAGCCATACACACTCACTACAGGAAACAGTGAAGATATATGCAGCAACCAGAATCTGCAACACAGCCTGGCTCCTGTGAGACCTACTAAGCCCTTTAACTGCTTAAAGGTGCCTCCAGCACTGTGATTGATAGGCCCTATACTCAACTCAAAAGCAGAATATGAGCATACTAGTAGGCCCTACCACAAGACCATTGTAACACTAGTCTGTATGACCTACCACTAAGCCATGACTCTCATACAGGAATATAGTGCTAAATAAGTGGAACATGTAATAGTAGGAATGAAGATAAAGGCAATATAGTATGTCTACTACCCAAAGCATGTCAGGCAGACTTTTATAGTCCCAATTACTGGATTCCCATACTAGAGTAGTGTTAACGGAAACAGCCCTGCTAATTGTTAGCTTGTACCCAATAATGTCAGCTAATGTACATATATGAAAGTATGTATATGTACACAGATATATATATATATATATTTATATAGCAATACATATGACATATAGTTGTAGGTGTCAGTATGCATACACACTCACTACAGGGAACAGGCAAGATAAATGCAGCAACCTGAATCTACAACACAGCATGAAGCATGGGAGATGTACTAACTTTCACACTCACAGAACACTGTCAACAGCATACCAGCATGGTCCACACCCTACAATCTGAAAGGGCAACGCCTATCTCACATACCCTTTTATAGCAGTGTCCTGAAATCACAGTGAGACATGCAATCAGTACACACCCAGCTGCTTGCAATTAGCAAATGCTGCCTTACAATTGGTGCAGAGGCCATCACATGGACCTATGCAGATACCTACAAAAGTATTCAGTACCCACACTCCACTCATGCAATACAGTCATTGCACAAACCTAATGAGAAAGAGAGACAGAGAGAGACAGAGAGAGAAGACAAAATATACAGACAGCCAGCAGCAAAACAGCAGCAGCAGCAGCAACAGCAGCAAAATTCAAGGAGCACGAGTGACACACCAAAAGCTGCCACAAACACAGGTAATGCAAAGTAGCAGGTTAATCCTGTGTATACTGTGACACCTCCAAATGTATCATAGTTCACTATCTATAGGTATGTCCATGAGATAGGTTGTGTGTAGATAGTCATGAAATATAAACATATGTAATATTGTTGTACATGTGGGCCATAACTAACACTTCCATAGCTTAGAACACAAGGCCAGTTGTGCATATGATGCAGTAGTTCCCAGGGTCAGTAGAGGTTCCTCCTCATTGGTGTGGGACCACTGTGTATGTATGGCACTGTTCAGGTACATATCCTGTAGTATGGCCAGGGATTAATATCAGTCTGTCATGTGGTGCTATGTCCTCCAGGGGTGAATGTAGCACACATCCAGGGATACCATTTCGTAACAGTGATGATATGTGTTCTGCAATGATAAGGGTGGCTCTCACCTGGACATGTGAGAGGATAGGGAGGTTACAGTCATCTGGGATAACTAATAACACGTGTGTAGGACAATGGGGGGGGTACCTGCACCTAAACTGTCTGCAACATTGTTGGCAATATCTGTGCATTTGGTGAATGTGAAGCATCTTAACACTGCAGACAACAGATGCCTTGCCGTCATGTGAATCTGCCCTGTGCTGCAGTAGCCTCCTACTATTGTTATACAATATGCCTGTATCTGTAGTCCACTGGACAGGATTAATAAGTGGTGTGCAGTTGTTCTGGGTTAGATAACTGTGTGCACAGTACATGCAGTATGTGGGATGTCTGTGGTAAGCATATGCAAAGGTGCTGGCGGTGTGTGTTGTGGCTTCCACTGGCCCAGTGGGCTGCATGGATAGCATCACTGTCATAACTACTGAATAACTGTGTAATAACATGCATACATAGCAAGGTAGTGTATTGTGCTTGTGGTGTTGTTCAGATATGTATATCCAGGCTGAGTAATGTGTGTCCACATCACAGGGTTGGATGGCAGCACACATCCAGTATGTATGGATGAACACCCAGAATGTGTCACACGTGTCACCTGTGCAGGCGTATCTGGCCATTACCTGTGCATCCCCACAACACACACACATGCAACATATGGCAGAAGTACTATAGCAGTACACACATGTTCATAGGTTCATACTAGGCTATCTGCCCGAGGGCATTTACAAGCCTAGCCCATCGTTTGTGGCTTATGCCACCCCTTTAGTATGGGGAACCATACCCATTATTTTGCTGTGCCTCTGTCGAGCAGTGACACTGAGGTAATCCCTGGGGTATATCTGCGATCTCCCATCCATTGGTCAAGATTTCTCTTGAACAAGGCCAGCGAGGTGCTCTGCCTCACATATACCGTGATTTTGTTCCACAGCATAGGGAGTCTTTGGGTGATGAATCTATCCCTCCAGCATGTCCTATTAATAGCCGTGTCGAGGTTTAAGTCTCCTGCCCTTGTGGCTCTGATGGATCTAGATTTGTTTAGGTGAAGCATATTCATCAAATCTGGGTTTGACATGGCCTTGTATGTTGGGCAAAGGTCACCTCTGAGCAAGCGGTAAGTGACTGAATAGAACATACATGGACATGCTGGAGGGGCAAATTCCTAACTGAGAGGCTCCCTTTACTCTGTAATGAGCTCGAACAGTTGAGAATGAACAGTTCATAGGTTCATACTAGGCTATTTGCCCTAGGGCATTGGTAAGCCTAGTAGAATGTGTTTGTCTTTTGCCACCCAATCACAAGTTATGCTGCTATGCCCTTGTCCGACTTTAGTATACTATGCCTCTGTCTAACAGTGACATAGAAGTGATACCTGGGGTACAACTATGATCTCCATCCACTCATCCAGATTCCTATGGAAGAGAGTCAATGAGGGACTCTGCCTAACCAGTAGTGTGAGCTCATTACAGAGTGAAGGGAGCCTCTTGGTTAGGAATATGCCCTCCAGCATGTCCATGTATGTCAGTGCTGAGGTCCAGCTCTCCTGAGCATGTGGCTGTATGGGACTCTGATTGCCTGAGGTACATCACGTTCATTACTGCTAGGTAGGACATGGCTGTATATGGCATGCACAGATTGCCCCTGAACAGGCAGTATGCCACTGAGTCCAGCTGGATTCACTTTACCTGGGCAGCATATGACATCTGTGTGAGCCATTGCATCCCCTTGATGATGTACTGTTGTCCTGTACCAGTTGCTGTAGGTGTCTGGTTAGGTACATCCCAAAAGGTGCATTGTACGCAATTATAGGCCTGATGATGGATGAGTACAGAGGCACAATGACCTCCCATGCCATACATGTGAATCAGTCATGATTAGCTGGGCTATATAACATGTCTGTCAATCCACGTTGGCCATGTGGTAGACAAATGACAGACCGCTACCATGTTTCTTCCCCAGGTCCGCAACTACGTCTACTGTACTCAATGGCCTAACACCTATGTTGTACTGTGCCACCAATGTGGAGGCGTGGGAATCTGCATTGAATACTGATACTCCCCCTCCTTTGTTCAAGTGTCGTGGCCGACAAGAATGGTAACAGCTATAACGTGGTAGTACTGGTGTGCTCCTGTGAAACCTGAAACAGGTTCATGTTACTGCACAGATATCGATGTCCAGAATGCTAGGTAGGGTTTTGGGTGCGTGCATCCTTGGGTCTAGACCTCCAGTGTTGAGTAGCATCACTCTTACTTCCTCATCCTTTGTGATACAAATGGATGTGGGTTTGCCTTATGAGCCTTGCCTAATACAGGCACTATGGGTGTAGCAGGAGGCTCCGCCAAATGTCAATAGGACTGTGGTGACAGGTGCAAGCTGTCCCTAGCAAAGCATACCACAGCAGACCTGGTTTAGTGCTTAAAGTGCCTTTATGGCACTTTGATTGGACAGGTCCTGTACACAGTTGGAAAGTTTGCTAAGAAAAAATAAATTCCCACTGTCAGTCTCGAACCCAGGACCTTGGTAACATTAGTCTGTATGACCTACCACTAAGCCATGACCGCTTTACAAGAACAGAGTGCTAAAATAAATATAACATGTAATAGTAGGAATCAGTATAAAGGCACTATAGGAGATGTACTATCCAAAGCATGTCAGATAGAGTTGTAATGGCCAAATTACTGGATTCCATACTAGTTCAGTGTGAACAGAAACAGCACTGCTACCTCTTAGCTTGTACATAATAATGTAAGGTAATGTACATATGTGAAGGTATGTATATCTACACATACATATATATAAATATATATTAATACATATGAAATATAGTTGTAGGTCTCAGTAGCCATACACACTCACTACAGGAAACAGTGAAGATATATGCAGCAACCAGAATCTGCAACACAGCCTGGCTCCTGTGAGACCTACTAAGCCCTTTAACTGCTTAAAGGTGCCTCCAGCACTGTGATTGATAGGCCCTATACTCAACTCAAAAGCAGAATATGAGCATACTAGTAGGCCCTACCACAAGACCATTGTAACACTAGTCTGTATGACCTACCACTAAGCCATGACTCTCATACAGGAATATAGTGCTAAATAAGTGGAACATGTAATAGTAGGAATGAAGATAAAGGCAATATAGTATGTCTACTACCCAAAGCATGTCAGGCAGACTTTTATAGTCCCAATTACTGGATTCCCATACTAGAGTAGTGTTAACGGAAACAGCCCTGCTAATTGTTAGCTTGTACCCAATAATGTCAGCTAATGTACATATATGAAAGTATGTATATGTACACAGATATATATATATATATATTTATATAGCAATACATATGACATATAGTTGTAGGTGTCAGTATGCATACACACTCACTACAGGAACAGGCAAGATAAATGCAGCAACCTGAATCTACAACACAGCATGAAGCATGGGAGATGTACTAACTTTCACACTCACAGAACACTGTCAACAGCATACCAGCATGGTCCACACCCTACAATCTGAAAGGGCAACGCCTATCTCACATACCCTTTTATAGCAGTGTCCTGAAATCACAGTGAGACATGCAATCAGTACACACCCAGCTGCTTGCAATTAGCAAATGCTGCCTTACAATTGGTGCAGAGGCCATCACATGGACCTATGCAGATACCTACAAAAGTATTCAGTACCCACACTCCACTCATGCAATACAGTCATTGCACAAACCTAATGAGAAAGAGAGACAGAGAGAGACAGAGAACGAAGACAAAATATACAGACAGCCAGCAGCAAAACAGCAGCAGCAGCAGCAACAGCAGCAAAATTCAAGGAGCACGAAGTGACACACCAAAGCTGCCACAAACACAGGTAATGCAAAGTAGCAGGTTAATCCTGTGTATACTGTGACACCTCCAAATGTATCATAGTTCACTATCTATAGGTATGTCCATGAGATAGGTTGTGTGTAGATAGTCATGAAATATAAACATATGTAATATTGTTGTACATGTGGGCCATAACTAACACTTCCATAGCTTAGAACACAAGGCCAGTTGTGCATATGATGCAGTAGTTCCCAGGGTCAGTAGAGGTTCCTCCTCATTGGTGTGGGACCACTGTGTATGTATGGCACTGTTCAGGTACATATCCTGTAGTATGGCCAGGGATTAATATCAGTCTGTCATGTGGTGCTATGTCCTCCAGGGGTGAATGTAGCACACATCCAGGGATACCATTTCGTAACAGTGTTGATATGTGGTCTGCGGGTGGCTCTCACCTGGACATGTGAGAGGATAGGGAGGTTACAGTCATCTGGGATAACTAATAACACGTGTGTAGGACAATGGGGGGGGGTACCTGCACCTAAACTGTCTGCAACATTGTTGGCAATATCTGTGCATTTGGTGAATGTGAAGCATCTTAACACTGCAGACAACAGATGCCTTCCCGTCATGTGAATCTGCCCTGTGCTGCAGTAGCCTCCTACTATTGTTATACAATATGCCTGTATCTGTAGTCCACTGGACAGGATTAATAAGTGGTGTGCAGTTGTTCTGGGTTAGATAACTGTGTGCACAGTACATGCAGTATGTGGGATGTCTGTGGTAAGCATATGCAAAGGTGCTGGCGGTGTGTGTTGTGGCTTCCACTGGCCCAGTGGGCTGCATGGATAGCATCACTGTCATAACTACTGAATAACTGTGTAATAACATGCATACATAGCAAGGTAGTGTATTGTGCTTGTGGTGTTGTTCAGATATGTATATCCAGGCTGAGTAATGTGTGTCCACATCACAGGGTTGGATGGCAGCACACATCCAGTATGTATGGATGAACACCCAGAATGTGTCACACGCCTCCCCTGTGCAGACGTATCTGGCCATTACCTGTGCATCCCCCACAACACACACACACATGCAACATATGGCAGAAGTACTATAGCAGTACACACATGTTCATAGGTTCATACTAGGCTATCTGCCCGAGGGCATTTACAAGCCTAGCCCATCGTTTTGTGGCTTATGCCACCCCTTTAGTATGGGGAACTATACCCATTATTTTGCTGTGCCTCTGTCGAGCAGTGACACTGAGGTAATCCCTGGGGTATATCTGTGATCTCCCATCCATTGGTCAAGATTTCTTGAACAAGGCCAGCGAGGTGCTCTGCCTCACATATACCGTGATTTTGTTCCACAGCATAGGGAGTCTTTGGGTGATGAATCTATCCCTCCAGCATGTCCTATTAATAGCCGTGTCGAGGTTTAAGTCTCCTGCCCTTGTGGCTCTGATGGATCTAGATTTGTTTAGGTGAAGCATATTCATCAAATCTGGGTTTGACATGGCCTTGTATGTTGGGCAAAGGTCACCTCTGAGCAAGCGGTAAGTGACTGAATAGAACATACATGGACATGCTGGAGGGGCAAATTACTAACTGACAGGCTCCCTTTACTCTGTAATGAGCTCGAACAGTTGAGAATGAACAGTTCATAGGTTCATACTAGGCTATTTGCCCTAGGGCATTGGTAAGCCTAGTAGAATGTGTTTGTCTTTTGCCACCCAATCACAAGTTATGCTGCTATGCCCTTGTCCGACTTTAGTATACTATGCCTCTGTCTAACAGTGACATAGAAGTGATACCTGGGGTACAACTATGATCTCCATCCACTCATCCAGATTCCTATGGAAGAGAGTCAATGAGGGACTCCTGCCTAACCAGTAGTGTGAGCTCATTACAGAGTGAAGGGAGCCTCTTGTTAGAATATGCCCTCCAGCATGTCCATGTATGTCAGTGCTGAGGTCCAGCTCTCCTGAGCATGTGGCTGTATGGGACTCTGATTGCCTGAGGTACATCACGTTCATTACTGCTAGGTAGGACATGGCTGTATATGGCATGCACAGATTGCCCCTGAACAGGCAGTATGCCACTGAGTCCAGCTGGATTCACTTTACCTGGGCAGCATATGACATCTGTGTGAGCCATTGCATCCCCTTGATGATGTACTGTTGTCCTGTACCAGTTGCTGTAGGTGTCTGGTTAGGTACATCCCAAAAGGTGCATTGTACGCAATTATAGGCCTGATGATGGATGAGTACAGAGGCACAATGACCTCCCTTGCCATACATGTGAATCAGTCATGATTAGCTGGGCTATATAACATGTCTGTCAATCCACGCTGGCCATGTGGTAGACAAATGAGAGAGTGCTACGATGTTGCTTCCGGAGGTCCGCAACTACGGCTACTGTACTCAATGGCCTAACACCTATGTTGTACTGTGCCACCAATGTGGAGGCGTGGGAATCTGCATTGAATACTGATACTCCCTCCTTTGTTCAAGTGTCGGGCCGACAAGAATGGTAACAGCTATAACGTGGGAGTACTGGTGTGCTCCTGTGAAACCTGAAACAGGTTCATGTTACTGCACAGATATCGATGTCCAGAATGCTAGGTAGGGTTTTGGGTGCGTGCATCCTTGGGTCTAGACCTCCAGTGTTGAGTAGCATCACTCTTACTTCCTCATCCTTTGTGATACAAATGGATGTGGGTTTGCCTTATGAGCCTTGCCTAATACAGGCACTATGGGTGTAGCAGGAGGCTCCGCCAAATGTCAATAGGACTGTGGTGACAGGTGCAAGCTGTCCCTAGCAAAGCATACCACAACAAGATGGCAGGCATTGGCACACCTGTGAATGACACCAGTATGTCAGTCAATTGTTGGAAGGGATCATCGTGCCTTGATATTGTGGCATTGTTCTAGGTGAGGGTAGGATTCTACTCAAGGTCAGGGTCAAACTGTCCCAGGCTACGTGCTCAGAGAGCTCTGTAATGTCTCATGTCATGTAGTCCAGGGAGGAATGTGTCAGGCCATTCACAGCAGCATGGACATTGACTGAGTCATACCTGTACCTGCCTTGGGGTTACCTGACTGTTTGTGTTATGTGGCAGGTCATAGTGCCTGACAGGCTGCACACCGTGACCCTCACCTCGTTAAGCCTGGTGAACGTGATGTGAGTGTGCCTGATGATAGAGGCACCTAGTACAGGTGTATGAGGTGTGTTGTTAACTGTTAATGGCTGTGAGTGTTCAGCACATTGGCTTTGTGTGATATGTGTTGCACATGTTCGTTTATGTGGTAGTGGTTGCCTGGATGTCTGCATAGGAGGTCTCTGCTGCATAGGCAGAGCTGTGGTCTGAGCCTACAAGTATGATCATGTGTGATCATGTGTTAGGTCCGCTGTTGTGTTAGGTCTACGTGGAGACTGGAAGTGTAGTGAGTGATCCCTTTGCCACGTGACTGGTTATGGCGGTATTGAGTAGACAGAGCCTAGCCTCCAGTCTGGTATATGGTTGCATCACTCACATGAGTTTGAATTTGTTGTTAGGAGGAGGGGTTGTCTGTGTACATGCATCTGTTCTAACATTGTCTCTGGAGTACCACACTCACCAGCTGGACTGAGGAGGAACTGACAACTGACCTCTGGACATGCTAGAATACTATTGTGAACTCTGTAATCACTAATGATTGAAAACAAGGTCCAGTGGGGAGTGAGGGTGTACTGACATTACCTACAACTGCTGACTGATATAAAAGCGTCAGTGAGCAAATGCCAGGTAACCTAAGTGCAATGTGTCACAATGAAGTAAATGCAACAATGACAAGCAGTCACTTGCTGTCATGTGTAACATGGAAGTACGTACAGTAAGCAATGCAGATAACAGTAGTGAGTCACAGATGTGTTGCAAAGATGTGTACTATGTGGAAGTAGCATACCAGTGAAATAACAAGCTAACAGATAACAAGCATATAAACAAAGGTAGATGCAGGAGGCCTGGATGTAGTGTTTGCTACAACAAACAAGGTGTAGCAATGTCAGTAAGATACAGCTCAGATATGCAGGCACTATAAACCTGATACCAGATGTCCCCAGCTATGAATGGCAGAGTACAGCCTATTGTCACACATGAGTGCAGACCACAAACCTCGTTAATGTTAAATAACTGGCCTAAAGGCCAACTGCCCATACCAGAAGTAATACACTTGTACACTGGGCCCACAATCAGCAGTTCCCAACTTCAATGGATGAAAGATATGTGTCCTGCCACCACAGTGCTTGCCACCAACCTCCCTAATGTAAAACAACTGGTCTGAAGGCCAAGTACTTAGTACAAATGACATAGAATGATAGCTACACTGTAATCAGGTTTTAACCAATCAGTAATAAGTAGAAGTTAACACACCCTGTATAGAATGTGTACCATGTATTGTTGAGATACTATGCTGATAACCTGTTTGTGTACCTTTCCAGATAGACATGGCACCTAAAAGAAATCCTGTGTACTCTGCTGCAGAGGATGACGTGATCCACCAGAGCCTGGTGCGTGACTATGCCATCCTGTTCTCACGCACCACCCAGAATCAGCAGGAGAGGTCTGCACTGTGGCAAAGCCTCGTTAGCAGGATAAATGATGTTGGCATGCATGATAGGACATATGAGCAGGTGAGACATCACTGCAGTGATTTGATAAGGAATGTCCGCCAGCGTGCTGCAGATATCCGCAGGCAACAGGCTGCCACAGGTGGGGTGGCCACATCCCCTCACCAGACAGGAGGGGCTACTGCTAAGTATTGTGGATCCAGCCCCAGAACAACAGCAAACATCATGCATCCTGATGGAGGTTGGATCCACACAGCAGCAAGACAGCGGCGTGCAGGTAAGATGCCATATTCATTTATTGTTATTACTTTTACATTTGTTGACCCAGATAGTCTAGCTGGATATAAGTTCATTTTCAGTAGAGGCCTGTGGAGAAAAGCTCCACACATAACGTAATAAAGGCAGACAGACAAGTTGTCAATACAGACAGCCAACATAATAGAATTGTACACCAGCCTGTTAATTAAATAAACATACATGTAAGGAAGTCAAACAGTTTAGAGTCATACACAATGTACCGTTGGTTTCAAAGCAATCCTACCTAAAGCATAATGGTTATGCAATAAGGCAAAAGCCATATACATAATAGGTAGGGCTCAGAAGGGTAGAGAAGTAGAAGGAGTATGACAGATACAATGATATGGAAGAGGCAGGAGTCAAGAAGCGAAGTGAGGAAAAGAAGGAAGGCAGTCAAGAGGAGGTGGGAGGGATGGGAGAAGTAGGTCAGAGCATAGAAGGACATCAAGGTGAAAGAAACAGGGTAGAAGCTAGTTTCTATGCACAATGAGGGGTTAAAGGTGAAGAGAGCATAGGAGAGGGACGGTAGGCTGGACTCCAAGAAGAACAAAGCCAGTGGTTTTGGAAGTACAATTTGAGTTGACGTTTGAAGAGAGGTAAGGGTGAGATTAGAGTTAACTCCTGGTATGTACATATGACTGTTCTGTACGCTGTTACTTCATGCACGCATAAGGTGTGCATGTGGTATGTATCTGTCATCATGATATATATACAGACATGATGTGCAGCTGATGTGTATAAGGGAACTAGTGTACTACTGTACTGTATCATGTGCAAAACAAATGGCACACATGTGCCCACTGACATTACTCTCTTCACACTTCCAGGTCCCTCCCATGTAGCAACGAGGCAGGCCATACATGCTGGTGAGTCTTTTTAACAGTATCTGTAAAACAATTTATAAAACTAGGAAGAGTAGTGTAACTCTGTAGTAGACATGCTGGTGACTGTGTACACAATAACTGTAATTGACAGGTAGTAAATTGAGTAGTGTAATACGGTACTGATGTGTGTGTTTACTGTGGGGTGTGCATGTGTGCAAGTGTGCCTGTGCCCAAGTGTGCATGTGTGTTAGTGTCCATGAGTGCATGTGTCCATTTCTGAATGTGTGCATTAGTATTGAAGTGCATCTCTTTCAAATATGTATTGAGACTGTAATCTGTGTTCCATGTTTTCCTCCCGTAGGTTCTGGTGCTGCTCTGGTGACCTGCAGCAGGGAACCTGAATCTTGTGCCCCAGGTACTGATGATGATGAAATGTCTGTAATGGTGCAGGAAGGTGTGTCTGGGTCCGCCATTGGTCAGCCAATTGACAGTACACAGCTTTCAACCACGTCAATGCGCACAGTCATCCTGCCGTTACATCCTTTATCACCATTGTCCCTAGGTGATGGACAGTCAGCAGTGGGCATAGATCAGGTAATGTGGTACCTGTGGCACATGCATCCTCACAAGGCAGCCATGTGCAGAGGCCTCCAATGGTACCACGCAGACAGTCGCCCATGGGTTCTCGTGGGGGCATCCGTGGCCGATCTGCCTCTGGCCGACGTGCCCAAGGAGGTATGTCAACCTCCACTATGTTTAGAACTGTCATGCAGGCACAGGCACGTATGGAAAGGTACACCAGACAGGGTCTGAGGGAGCTGAGAGCATGTCGCATAGCCATGACAGACGGCATGCATGATGTTGCGAATGCTATCCGTAACTTCACAGATGTTGTTGACAGACGTTGTGGGGCATAGAACAGCTGCTCCACAACCAGATGTCCATGGGCCAGGGCGATGGTGTGCGTTTGGCGTCGATGGCCGATGCCAGCAAGAGCACCAGCTGGCAGTGGCTGCGGACGACAACGGGCCCACTCGCGCCAAGTGCCAGCACCAGCCCCAGCAATGCTGGGTCTGTGCTGTCATCCAGACGCCCCAGGAGACCACGCACGTGGCTCTGGACAGTCCCAACAGGGAACTGTGTCCAGTCAACACACCCCTGCTTCCGATGACAGTACCCAGTCTGGGTTAGTACTGGATACGACCCGTAGCACCCCTGCCAGGCACAGGTACCGTGTCCGTGCCCACAGACACTGATCTGGATGACCTGACAGGTGCAGTCTGTGGCTGTCCACAAAACCCTGTACATGGCAGCCATTATGTGGGACTGTGTGCGTGCTTACACACATGCAGAAACCTAACACCTAGGGCAAACACATACACACACACACTGCACCAACAACGGTCCACCCTGTACTGCTGCCCCTCACAAACACACATACACACACATGTCAATTGGTGTTACCAGTGGCCGGCTTGGGCATACCTAACCCACACCCTGTGCATATGATGACACTGTGCCACCTCCTGCATACTACAACATCGGTGCAGGTAAAGGTAAACACGTTGCTGATGCACAGGGTGACTACATAGATGTGTATAAGTAGTAACATGTTGGTAACTGTTGTGTGTTGCAGTATAAATGTGTGTATATCCCATCAGTCCTGCTGCAGTAACTGTATGAATGTCCTCAATTGTTATCTGCACCCATACTACTTAACAAAGTGTACCAGCTGCACACCATCACATGCTAACATTGACTATGGCAATGTGCATCTTGTGCTGTTATGTAGATTCAGCTACATGTATCTGTTCTGTCACACATGCATTTATACACACCCTCCTACCCACACACATGCACACGCTCACCTGCCATTCCCATTATTTATCACCCTACATGAGTAGCTGTTGATACATGACAGGTACACATTTCAGAAGTGCACTATGTTTACTACTGGCATCCCCTTCTACCTGTACTCACAGGGTGCAGGCAACCTCATCAGTTGGAAGATGTAATGTGCATCAGGTACTGTAGTACCCTGATTGCCACAGCAAACATGTTTCCCATACGGAAATGCACACACAGACACATCCCACATCCACACACTTGCCACATTCAGGCTTCAGAACACTATCTAGGTATATTCGGTTACATGTGCGTGTTACAGTAGCATGTAACACTATACTGAGTACTGGCAGTTAGTTGTCTGTTGTCATGTTGTCTGTATAGAATAAAAGAATTGTTTTATTATCCTACTCCGTTTTGTGGACATTACTTGAACAAGTGTTACCTTACATGTGTTATCAGTACCAACACCTTATGTTTTGTAGTTTTGTTTGTATAGGGTGCTATCAACATCACTGCTTGTTAAGGGTAATGACCACCCTGCAGTGCATAGCCCCATGTGGCAAAAGCCACATCCCACCCCATCATTGTGCACACACACTAACCCCACCAACAGTAAAACACATACTTTCCATTTGCAAGATTCAAACCCATACCTAACTGTGCAATGACAGTAGAAACAGACACATTAGCAGAGTGTGCTATTTGCAGTAGTTGGAGAAATCTTTACTAATGCTGTACTGAGAGGGTGCTGACATCATCTGTGTGTAGGAGGAGGGATGTGCACCCTGTAGTGTGTTCTCCCAGTTGGCAAAAGGCAGTTAACCCTCCCAGCATAGTGCACACACATAAACCACACTCATACATTCCCTTTGCAGGATTCAACCCCCCACCTAACTACGTTATGACACTGAAGAAAGACACATTAGCAGAGCACGCTATGCAAATTACTGGAGGACGTTACTACAGGTGATATAGTTATACAGTCCTGACATCATCACTGTTTCAAAAGGGATCTGCATCCTGTACGATACTGTCACGGTTGCTAATAGGGACATTTCCCACACACACACATCGATGTGTTGGAGGTTTGCATATGTGGGGGATCCAGAACACCAGTGTGATTAGTATATGGTTTGATTGCAACAATGAGGGATATACTCCCAGTGGTGAGCAGTTTTTACTCATGTTTGTAAAGATCAGCTCTAGTATATCTGCCCCTCTTGTGGGAAGGTTGGTTACCTGTTCCATAGCCAAAGAATGTCTGATCAATGGGAACCTTAGAGCTTGGGTATTGTGGCCTGTGTAATGTACACAGTCTATGTTTGGGTAGCTGGCATCACCCAGTATGATGGTGTTTGCAGAGTAATCTAAACTCTCCTGTGTCAGCATGAAGGCTGTGTGGGAGACCTGAGTTTGAGAGGGTGCTGTAAGAGCTCCTCTGTGTCTCTTTCCATGTGGTCCAGGGAGGTACTTCCCAACAGGTAGCTGACTGTGACCCTCCCCTTGCTCTGTCTGGAGGGCGGCACGTCTGTCAACAGCTCATGTCAAGCAAGAGCACACCCCTCATAAATGATGTGGAAACCTTCAAAGGCCCAAGGCCTGTTGAAAATATGGACCAGACTGCAGATACCTGTATAGAGGCATTCTGTGGACACATTCAGGAATGCATGGATCATGAAGCCACATATGAAAGCATGACCCAATTCTCCAAAGGCAGATGTCCTGGCCGCCGGACACCAGCCATAAACACACTATACAATAGAAGGATGGCGCCACTACATGATACAACAACCTCCCAAAATGTGAAGGCACCACTGATGAGTATTGGAAGACAACTACAGGCACCCATATGATTGTCTAAGGCCATCTTTGAGAGAGGATTCCACAAGCCACTGACGATAATCACAAGGCTGCCTGTAGTTATGTTAGTAACCTGGGTGGTACTACCCAGATATGCTCAGAGGTAATACAATATGTCACACAAAATATAAAACACACAGACATTGCCATCATCCTAGTGGACAGGTTCAATGCTGCCTTCTCTCCCACCACACCAAAAGGGAACATATGTCTCGCATCACAGTGCTTCCCCCCCCTGACATCACAGATGCTCAGGTAAGAGATGCCCTTCCCAAAGCAATAAATACTGCATCAATGGGACCAGACAGTGTCCCAGGCTGTGTCCTACATGAACCACAAGAAGAGCTACACCCAGACATAACACCACTGTTCAATCCCAGCCTTAATACATGATATGTGGCCAGAGAGTGGCATACAGCAACAGTGGTCCCTCAACATGCAGTTGGTGCCACGGATCCTGGACACTACTGCCCCATATGTCTGACTAGCTTTGTCTGCAAAGCTATGGCAAGAATCATCAAGAACCTCACATATCTAGATATTGTGGACCTACAGACATGTCACCATACACAGTTTGGCTTTGTCAATGGCAAATCCTGCCTATCAAACCTGTTTGCTTTGTTTGAAACAGTCACCAAGGCCACTGTCAAGGGGTAGGAGGTCCACACAGCCTACCTGGACCTTGCATAAGCCTTGGATACAATACCCCACTTGTGCATTCTAGGAAGCTCACCAGTGTACATATTAACCCCTATGTCACTATGGGTATTGCACAGTGGCTCAAGGGCAGAACACACATGTTAGAATTGCTGGAGCCATGTCAGCCTCCAACCTGGTACAAGTGGTGTCCCACAAGGCAAAGCCCTAGGGGCTGTCATGTTCATTATATATTTGTCATAGGTACAGGCCAACATGGAAGTACTGTGGCTCAGCAAGTCACAGGTGACTGCAGACTGAACACCATAATCAACTCAACAGCTAACACACGCATCCTCCAAAAGGGACTCTTGCAAACACACGACTTGTGCCACAGCCATGGCCTCAACGTGAATGACAGAAAGAGTATAGTCATCCCCTTTGTCAAACACTAAATGACCACAATGTACCTCATATGTGTTAATCCAGTAAGTGCAGACCAAGGAATTATGGACCTTGTACACAGGTTGATAGCATTCTACCATTTGACAACAACATGGACAAAGTGGTTAGGTAAGCATGTGATATGGGCCACATCATCATGGGATCCACATGTAGGCCAGGGAGGACATTGTGCCCCTTTACTCATCCCTCATCATGCCCATAATTGACTATGATGAACCTGTCGGCATGCACCTTACCAGACACCTGCAGCAACTGGGGCTACCACATATCTACCTCGACAAGGGGATCAAAGTGCTCAAACAGATGCCACATACTGACTGGTTAAAGTAGCAGCAGCTGTACTCAGTGACATACTGACTCTTCATAGGCAATCTGTGCCTGACATAGAAGGCCAGGTCATACCCTCACGTAATGGCCATGCTGCATCTCAGAATATCCAGATCCCACCAGGATACACGCTGGAAATACTTGAACTTCAGGAGTGATATACATAGGACATGGTGGAGGGGCACATTCACAACTCAGAGGCACCCTTCATTCCTGAATATTATCCCAATAGAGGTTAGGTGGACTGACTCAGTGACTATCTTCAAGAGCGATATTAATGACTGGATGTGACATTGTAGGGTTACGCTGGGTATCACTTATGTGTCACTGTGAGAAAGAGGCACAGTATACTAACCTTGGAAAAGGGCATAGCAAGACAGATTCACAATGCATGTTGAAAGGCACGCACATTCTGGCTAGGTGGATACATGCCCTGGGCAGATATCCCTGTACGAACCTATGGACCTATGTCTCTTTTCACCATTGGCCCTATGTGCTGTCAATCACCAATGTAATCTCAATACTCCGGTAGCATGTGCAAAGGTCAGTTGTCAGTCACCTCTATGGTACAGTTGTGGAATATGTGTGTCATGTAGTAATGTCACAGCTGCCACATGTACACAGTCAACCCTATCCCCTACCCATTGATGTACATCACATGTATGAGATGGAAACACATGGCCAAACTGTAACAGCAACATACAAGTCAGTCAGATGCATGGACACATATGACTCAGTCATTGTCCATGCCACCACAGCTGATGTGGGATGTCACTCACTGGGATACGTGATAGGGAACATGGAAGGGATCACTGAGCAAGTGACACAGGCTGGTAGACCCCTGACCTTAGTTGGCATCAGACCCTCACCAGGGATTCCGACAAATTACTGAATGCTAATGAATAAGTGTATCTACAACACCATAGCTGAATGGTTCTTAGCATGCAGTCACTGCATTGCTATGGAATACTGTCTTACCACTCCCACAAAAGGTGAGAACATGCAGCTCCTGTACATTAACAACATGTAGACTTTATGCCCCAGACCAGGTGTGCATCCCTCACTACTAGGCTGATAGCATCTACATCTCACACTGTATATACACATCCCACATGCAGCATCTGCACAGAAGACCACGGTCATAATGTTACCCTGTGCAAATACCATGTATTCACATGTGGCAGGCATCACACATGGTAACTATTGAAAGTCTCAGGCACATATGTGTATTTGGCACACACATACATCATGTGTTCATTGCCATAACCGGTGTAATCAATGTCATGCATTATTGTGAGGGACAACCCACACACATGGGCATTCTGTGTGTGCACAACACACATGGCATGTCTGTAATCAAAATCCATACATAATTGTGATATCGTTTAGAAATGGGTATGTGCATCCTGTAGTGTGTTTTCCCAGTTGCCAAAATGGATGTTTCTTTCATACACACTTACCCCCCTTCACACACACTTGCCACCTGCTGGATTCAAACTCCTATCTAACTATGTTATGACACTAGAGACGGACGCATTAGCACAGCACGCTATTCACATTATTGGGAAATGTCCTTTCCCCTGATATACTTGTAGGGTGCTGACATCATCAGAGTTTAGAAAGTGGAATGATCATCCTGTGGTGTGTTTCCCCATTTGCCAAAAGGGATGTTTCTTTCATACACACTTATCCCCCTTCACACACACTCGCCACCTGCTGGATTCAAACCCCTACCTAACTATGTTTTTGAGACTAGAGACGGACGCATTAGCACAGCGCGCTATTCCCATTACTGGGGAATGTCCTTTCCCCTGATATACTTGTAGGGTGCTGACATCATCAGAGTTTAGAAAGTGGAATGATCATCCTGTGGTGTGTTTTCCCATTTGCCAAAAGGGATGTTTCTTTTATACACACTTACCCCCCTTCACACACACTCGCCACCTGCTGGATTCAAACCCCTACCTAATTATGTTATGACACTAAAGACGGTCGCATTAGCACAGCGCGCTACTCGCATTACTGGGGAATGTCCTTTCCCCTGATATACTTGTAGGGTGCTGACATCATCAGAGTTTAGAAAGTGGAATGATCATCCTGTGGTGTGTTTTCCCATTTGCCAAAAGGGATGTTTCTTTCATACACACTTAACCCCCTTAACACACACTCGCCACCTGCTGGATTCAAACCCCTACCTAACTATGTTATGACACTAGAGACGGACGCATTAGCACAGCGAGCTATTCGCATTACTGGGGAATGTCCTTTCCCCTGATATACTTGTAGGGTGCTGACATCATCAGAGTTTACAAAGTGGAATGATCATCCTGTGGTGTGTTTTCCCAGTTGCCAAAAGGGATGTTTCTTTCATACACACTTACACACACACTTACCCCCCTTCACACACACTTGCCACCTGCTGGATTCAAACCCCTACCTAACTATGTCATGACACTAGAGACAGATGCATTAGAACAGCACGCTACTCGGATTACTGAGAGAATCCTTTTCTCCAATATACTTATATGGTGCTTACATGATCAGTGTCTAGAAAGGGGGATGAGCATCCTCTGGTGTGTTTTCACATTTGCTAGGGGTAACATTTGGACCAAGTGTGTGAGCATGCCCAGTTCAGCCTTCCTGTGGCATGTTGTGTGAAAGATGTCTCATTTATCTAAGTGTGTGAGCATGCCCAGTGTGGGCTTTACATATGTTGAACTCTGCAGCCCATCACATTTGTGGATGAGTGTGACCTTCAACAAATACCTCCAGTTTATGGTTGTGTGTTCTGTGCCATGTTGTGTAGTTACTGTCCGAATGCTTTTGTGTGAACAAAACTGGGAGTTTACTGTGCCTGCAGGTTTTGCATGGGATACTTTGCACACAATTGTCAGCATCGGTTCATACTGACCTAACACTGTAGCACTGTCTAGTGTAGTGTTTCAGTACTTTCACTGTGGTGGTCAGTATCGTGGGCTTCAGTCCTATCACTGATTTACATTTTCATAGTGTGCACAACAGGCTGGTTAGGGTCCAGTTGTGCACATCTGCACAAAGGCAGTGCCTCTACAGACCCTGTTAATTGCTGCCCCATAAGCTTAACAAGTGTAGTCTGCAAATCTATGGAGAGGATCATAATTGAGCTCATAAACAAAGATATAGGGGACATGCAGACATTGTACCCATCCCATTTTGGCTTGGTCATGGGCAGATCATGCCTTTTGTACTGTGTTGACATCTTCAAATTGGTCACTTAGGCCATTGTTGGGGAAAGGCAGTCCATACAGCCTACCTTGGCCTTGCTAACACTTTCAACACAATACCCCACTCAGGTATTGTGGAAAACCCTAACAACTGAAATGTAAACCCATATGTCACAAGATGGGTTGCAAACTGGCTTAAGGACAGGACCCACAGGGTTAGAGTTGCTGGCACTATGTTAGACTCCAGGCTGGTCACAGGTGGTGTCACACAGGGCTCAGTCCTTGGCCACCATTGTTTGTCATGCACTTCCCAGGAGTACAGGCCAACATGGGAGGGCTTTGGATGACA
The DNA here is from genome assembly GCF_019279795.1 of Protopterus annectens. Classification (NCBI taxonomy): domain Eukaryota; kingdom Metazoa; phylum Chordata; order Ceratodontiformes; family Protopteridae; genus Protopterus; species Protopterus annectens. Next base: position 1,478,337,097 of record NC_056746.1, read on the forward strand.
ATGTTAGCAGATGACTGCACACGGGGCACCATAGTGGACAGTGCATCACACACAGATATCATTCAGAAGGAACTCACAGTAACTGATAGCTGGTGCCAGGGCCATGGCCTGAAGTCAAAGTGCACAACATGTGTAGACATACCCTTCAGGAAAAGCAAGGTGACCCCAAGCTACCATATAGGTGGCAATCCTCTAAGCACAGAGGAGGTTATCATGGACCTGGGGACCCAGGTTGACATTTGCCATTCTTCTGAGACTCACATTGCTAAAGTGGCTAGGAAGACCTTCTACATTGCCCACCTGATAAGGATGGGATTCACATCCAGCTCTAGTGGGTCATTGTTCCCCTGTACTTTTCAGTTATCAGACCGGTGATCGAGTCAAATGCCCTATTGTGGCTGTATCTCACCCAACATCTGCAGCAATTGGAGACACCCTGACTGTCCCCCACCTAAAGGATCAAGGAACCACAACAGCTGTCATATGCTGCCAGATTGAAGACACTCACACTCTATTCACTCACATACTGTCTGCTTAGAGGTGACATGTGCCTGACATGCGAGGCCATGTCCAAACAGGGTTTAATGGACATGCTCCACCTCAGACTTAGAAGATCCACCTGAACCACTAGTGCAGGTGACTGACACCTTAGCAGGGATGTATGTTGGACATACAGGACGGATGGAGTTATCACTCAGAGACTCCCTATGCTGTGGAATACAATCCTGGTCCATTTGAGGCAGAGCACCTTGCTGGCTGTGTTCAAGAGGTATCTTGACCTAATGCTAGTCGGAGAATGTGTTTGTCCATCAACACATTGTAAGCGTAGTTTGACATGTCATATGTCTTGTTTAGTATACTGTGCCTCTGTCTACCTGTGACATAACATTGATATCCAGGGTAAACCTCCCATCTCCCATCCACTCATTAGGATTCCTGTTGAGGGGACTCAACAAGTGTCTTTATGGACAACCTGTACTGGTAGTTTACTCATGTGTGGGGGTGGCTTCTGTGTTTTGGATAATGCAGTACAGCCTGTCCTATATATGTCAGTGCTGGGGTTCAGGTCCCTCATGTGCATAGCTCCCTGCCATTCAGATTGTACAAGGTGCAGCATGTGCATTGATTCCAGCTTGGACATGGCTTTCTACATCAGGCACAGCTTGCATCTGGGTGGACAGCATGGCAGTGTGTGGAGCTGCACTCTGTTTAATCAGACTACACATCACATGTGTTCCAGCTCTGTCATACTCCTGGTGAGGTACTGTTGTGGACTTTACAGGTGCTGGATGTGTGTGCATGAGGCACACCCCACAGGGGCTGTTGTGGTCATTTCTACTGCTGATGAAAGATAACTGCAAAACCGGAATGACCTCCCCTTAGCTAGATGTCAGACAGCATGGACCATACAATCAGACGTGGAAACAGGACCCTCTCCACAAAGGGAAAGTGTCCTGTCTGGTGGACCCCAGCCATAAACAAACTGTATGACAGATGAGGGTTACTAATGCAAGACAGAGCTACATCTCCAAAAGGGAAGACAACTGAGATCAGCACTAGTAGAAAGCTACATTATCTCATGAAGACATGCAAGGTCAACTTGGGGACAGAAATCACCAAAGACAATGAAGGTAACCACACTGCTTTCTTCAGTTATGTCAGACACCTGGTTGTGAACCCTCGGATATGCTCAGAGTTGGTACACAACAACATATATTCCAGTGACCTGACAGATATTGGCAACATTCCAGCGGACAGCTTCAGTGCGATGTACCCCCACCCTCACCCCCAAAACAAGATAGTTATCACTGCTGTATGTAACCTCACTGTCATCTTGGATGTCCATGTGAGAGCCACACTCAGCAAAGACAAGTACACAGCATCCATGGGACCTGCTGGTATCTCCAGTTGCATGCTATGTGAACTCCAGAAGGGGCTGGACCCATATATACAACTGCTAGTTAACCTTAGTCTTGCTACAGGATATGTACCTGAACACTGGCATACGGCAACAGTGGTCCCACTCCACAAGGGAGATGCCTCCACAGACCATGGCAACTACCACCACACAGGCTTAACCAGCCTTGTCTGCAAAGATATGGGAGGAGTCATGGAGCTCTTACACAGACACATTACTGACCTACAGACCCTTGTTCCCACCTAGTTCAGCTTTGTACAGGGCAGATCCTGCCTTTTGCACCTTTGCACCCGAAAAGTACCTACCATGAAGATCAGGGTTCTTCAACACATGTCATATGCTTCCGGAATAGAGGAAGTCCAGCTTTGTTCAGTGTCATACCGCATACTTACAGGTGACCTATGCCTGACATACAAGACCATGTCCAATCAGGATTTGGTAGACATGCTCCACTGCAAGCAATCCAAATCCACCAGAGCCATGAAAGCTGAGTATTTGAACCTCACCACATACATGTATAGGACATGCTGGAGGGACAGAGCCATAACTCAGAGGCATCTCACACTCTAGCAGAGTATCCCAGTTCATGTTTGACAGAGTCCCTCACTGACTCTCTTCAGGAGACATCTGGACAACTGCATATGAGACGGAGGCACAGACTAGACAGAGACACAGTCATGTTATTCAATTACGTAAGGGGGTCATAATGTGTCACTACTAAGTCAGAGGCACAATATTCAGAATCTATTCTGTACACTTATTACCACTATAAGGGGTGGCAATAGCCACATCACTATGGCTAGGCTTATACATGCACTAGGGCAGATAGCCTAGTATGAACCTGTGAACATAGGCCTGGGGCAGTTCCTGCTATTAGGACAGTGGTCTGCAGCAAGCTATATAGTAGTAGTCGGTTTTAGCCATTGGTTTTGACCATGGCTATTCCATGTTGCTTCTTGTTGTGGTACAAACATGGGTGTGTGGTTATCCATGCTATTTATTGCTAGTCACCCTCATTTTGTATCTTGTTCCATGTTTTTGCACATGTACATCACTGTATGATGTGCAGCTGTTTCCACAGGGTCATATGCGTGGATATGGATGTTAGTTGGGGTCCTCGGGTGTGCATATTGTACATGATATTACATTACTTAACACATGGCATTCATGCCTCAGGTGGTGCTGCAGGGCCACCTCTGTCGGATACACATACTACACTCCCTGTACGTTTGGAAGCAGGTTGTGTCATGTTAGGCATCCCTGTTACTGTATGAGTGAGTCAGAGCGGGTATCAGTCCCAGTGTTCCTACTGACCAAGCATATGTGCTATGCATTGCCTCTTTGCCAAGGCCAGGTCATACTGGGCACGCCTCCTTCTTCATTCATGCTAACGAGTGCAGACCTGGTTTAGTGCTTAAAAGTGCCTTTATGGCACTTATATTGACAGGTCTTGTACTCATTTTGAAAGTCTGGAGACAAAAATAAATTCCCACTGCCAGTCTCGAACCCAGGACCTTGGTAACATTAGTCTGTATGACCCACCATTAAGCCATGACAGCCATACAAAATCACTCTGCTAAAATAAATATAACAGTCAATAGTAGGAATTAGTATAAAGGCAATATAGGAGATGTACCATCCAAAGCATGTGAGGTAAAGTTTTAATGGCCAAATCACTGGATTCCCATACTAACCTTCACACTCACAGAACACTGTCAACAGCATACCAGCATGGTCCACGCCCTACAATCTGAAAGGGCAACGCCTATCTCACATACCCTTTTATAGCAGTGTCCTGAAATCACAGTGAGACATGCAATCAACACACACCTGGCTGCATGCAATTAGCAAATGCTGCCTTACAATTGGTGCAGGAGCCATCACATGGACCTATGCAGATACCTACAAAAGTATTCAGTACCCACACTCCACTCATGCAATACAGTCATTGCACAAACCTAATGAGAAAGAGAGAGAGAGAGAGAGAGAGAGAGAGAAGAGAAAATATACAGACAGCCAGCAGCAAAACCATGAGTAGCAAACAGCAAGCAGCAAGCAAGCACCACTGACACAGCAACAGATGCCACAAACACAGGTAATGCAAAGTAGCAGGTTAATACTGTGTTTACTGTGACACCTCCAAATGTATCATAGTTCACTATCTATAGCTCTGTCCATGAGATAGGTTTTATGTGCATAGTCCTGAAATATATACATATGTAATATTGCTGTACATGTTGCCCATACGTGAAACTTCCGTAGCTTAGAACAGAAGGCCAGTTGTGCATATGATGCAGTAGATACCAGGGTCAGTAGAGGTTACTCCTCATTGGTGTGGGACCACTGTGTCTGTATGGCACTCTTCAGGTACACATCCTGTAGTATGGCCAGGGAGTAGTATTAGTCTGTAATGTGGTGCCATGTCCTCCAGGGGTGAATGTAGCACACATCCAGGGATACCATTCTGTAACAGTGATGCTATGTGTCCTGCAATGTTGAGGGTGGCCCTCACCTGGACATGTGAGAGGATAGGGAGGTTACAGTCATCTGTGATAACTAATTCCACTTGTGTAGGAGAATGGGGGATATCTGCACCTAAGCTGTCTGCAACAATATTGCCAATATCTCAAACATGTTTTCCATACGGAAATGCACACACAGTAACATCCCACATCCACACACTTGCCACATTCAGGCTTCAAAACACTATCTAGGTATATTCTGGTACATCTGCATGTTACAGTAGCATGTAGCACTATACTGAGTAGTGGCAGCTGTCTGTTGCCATGTTGTTTGGATAGAGTAAAAGGAGCATTTGTTTATCCTACTTTGTTTTGTGGACATTAGTTGAAGTGTAACCTTACATGCATCATTGGTACCAACACCTTCTGTGTTGTTGTTCTGTTTGGACAGGGTGCTGTCAACATCACTGTTTGTTAAGGGATATGTGCACCCTGCAGTGCATAGCCCCATTTGGCAAAAGAGACATCCCACCCCCACCCACAGTAAAACGCATACTTTCCATTTGCAAGATCCAAACCCCTACCTAGATGTGTTATGACTCTAAAGGCAGACACATTAGCAGAGTGTGCTATTTGCATTAGTAGGAGCAATTTTTTCCAATGCTGTACTTAGAGGGTGCTGACATCATCTGTGTTTACGAAGAGGGATGTGCACCCTGTAGTGTGTTCTCCCAGTTGGCAAAAGGCACTTTCTTTCCACTGCGTTACGCACACACACAAACCCCACTCATACCAACACACATACATTCCCTTTGCAGGATTCAAACCCCTACCTAACTATGTTATAACACTAGAGACGGACGATTAGCAGAGCGCTATTCGCATTACTGGGAGATTTCATTTCAGTTGATCTACTTATAGGGTGCTGACATCATCAGTGTTTAGAAAGTGGAATGAGCTCCCTGTGGTGTGTTTCCACAGTTGCCAAAAGGGATGTTCTTCTCATACACACTTATGCACACACTTACCCCCATTCACACACACACATGCCACTTGCTGGATTCAAACCCCTACCTAACTATGTTATGACACTAGAGACAGACGCATTAGCAGAGCGCCGCTTATTCGGATTACTGGGAGGTAGCATTTCTAGTGATCTACTTATAGGGTGCTGACATCTTCATTGTTTGGAATGGGGAATGTGCATCCTGTGGTGTGTTTTCACAGTTGTTAAGAGGAACATTTGAACTAAGTGTGTGAGCATGCCCAGTTCAGCCTTCCCATGGCATGTTGTGTGAATGATGTCTCATTTATCAAAGTGTGTGAGCATGCCCAGTGTGAGCTTTCCATATGTTGAACTATGCAGCCCATCACAGTTGTGGATGAGTGTGAACTCCAAAAATAACTCCTGTTTAAGGTTGTGTGTTCTGTGACATGTTGTGTAGTTACTGTCCAGATGCTTCCTGTGAACACAACAGGGATTATACTGTGCCTGCAGGTTTTGCATGGGATACTTTGCATACAATTGTTAACATCCATTCCTACTGACCTAGCACTGTAGTACTGTATAGTGTAGTGGTTCAGTACTTTCACTGTGGTGGACAGTATCCTGGGCTTTAGTCCTATCACTGATTTACATTTCCATACTGTGCACAACAGCCTCTTTAGGGTCCAGTTGTGCACGTCTGCACAAAGGCAGTGCCTCTATGGACTCTGGTAATTACTGCCCCATAAGCTTAACAAGTGTAGTCTGCAAAGCTATGGAGAGGATCATAATGGAGCTCATAAAGAAAGATATGGGGGATATGCAGACATTGTACCTGTCCCAGTTTGTGTTGATCAAGGGCAAGTCATGCCTTTTGTACTTGGTTGACATTATCAAAACAGTAACTAAGGCCATTGATGAGGGAAAGGCAGTCCATAGAGCCTACCTTGCCCTTGAAAACACTTTCAACGCAATACCCCACTCAGGTATTGTAGGAAACCCTACCAACAGAAATGTACACCCATATGTCACAAGATCAGGTTGCAAACTGTCTGACGGACAGGACCCACAGGGTTAGAGTTGCTGGCACTATGTCAGACACCAGGCCAGTCACATGTAGTCTCACACAGGGCTCAGTCCTTGGCCCCCTATTGTTTGTTATCTACTTCTCAGAAGTACAGGCCAACATGGGAGGACTTTGGCTGACAAAGTTTGCAGATGACTGCACACTGGGTGCCATAGTGGACAGTGCATCAGACACGGATATCCTTCAGAAGGGACTCACGGACACTGATAGCTGGTGCCAGAGCCATGGCCTGAAGTCAACTTGCAAAACATGTGTAGTCATACCCTTCAGGGAAAGCAAGGTAACCCCAAGCTACCATATAGGTGGCAATCCTCTAAGCACAGAGGAGGTTATCATGGACCTGGGGACCCAGGTTGACAGTCACTGTTCTGATGACACTCACATTGCTAAAGTGGCTAGTAGGACCTTCTACATTGTCCACATGATCAGGAAGGGATCCACATCCAGATCTAGTGGGTCATTGTTCCCTGTACTCTTCACTTATCGGACCGGTGATCTGGTACACTGCCTTATCTGGATGTATCTCACCTGACATCTGCAGCAAGTGGAGAGACCCTGAATGTCCCCAACAAAAGGATAAAGGGTCTCCAACATCTGTCATATGCTGCCAGATTGAAGACACTACAGCTCTATTCAGTCACATACTGTCTGCTTACAGGTGACATGTGCATGACATGCAAGCATGTCCAACCAGGGATTAATGGACATGCTCCACCTCAAAATCGTCAGATCCACCTGAACCACTAGTGCAAGTGACTTACACCATAGCAGGGATGTACATTGGACATGTTGGAGGGTGGATTTATCACCGGAGACTCCTATGCTGTGGAATACAATCACGGTCCATGTGAGTCACAGCACCTTGCTGGCTCTGTTCAAGAGGTATCCTGACCTGTGGATGGGAAATCATAGGTTTACCCGGGATCATCACTGTGTCACTGCTGGAGACAGGCACGCCAAACTAATGGGCACAGTACTGTTTCCATATAAGGAGTGGCGACGAACCAGACTCTGGGCTAGGCTTAGAACTGCCTTGGGGCAGATAGCCTAGTATGAACCTATGAACCTATCTGACCATGTTGCATTATGTTCATATGTGAACTACTTACAACGGCCTCATCCAACATCAGTAGTGTATTCCACAACATGGGTGTACATTGGCAAACACTACCGATGGGCCCAAGGCCATTTCTAATGCTTATTGGATAGTGTGTTTGTCCATCAACACATCGTAAGTGCAGTTTGTCATGACATATGTCTTGTTTTCTATACTGTGCCTCTGTCTACCTGTGACACAACATTGATACCCAGGGTATACCTACCATCTCCCATCCACTCGTTAGGATCCCTGTTGAGTAGAATCAATGAGTGACTCTATGGATAACCTGTACTGGTAGTTTACTCATGCGTGGGGGTGGCTTCCGTGTTATGGATAATGCAGTACAGCTTGTCCTATGTATGTCAGTGCTGGGGTTCAGGTCCCTCATGTGCATATCTCCCTGCCATTCACATTGTACAAGGTACGGCATGTGCATTGCTGCCAGCATGGACATGGCTTTCTGCATCAGGCACAGCTTGTGTCTGGGTGGCCAGCATGGCAGTGTGTGGAGCTGAATTCTGTTTAATCAGGCGACACATTACATGTGTTCCAGCTCTTTGATACTCCTGGTGAGGTACTGTTGTGGACTTTACAGTTGCTGAATGTATCTGCTGAGGTACACCCCACAGGCACTGTTGTGGTAATTTGTAATGCTGCTGAAAGATAACTGCAAAACCACAATGACCTCCCGTTAGCTAGATGTCATAACCCTCATGATTAGGTTGGTATACGGATTGTTTCTGTTAACCCTACAGCCACATTTTTGTCCAATGCAGGATATCTATCACCTTGTGTCCCCCATTCTGGCATTACATGTTAGGTATGTCATGGGTCGACACCTATGTGAGAATTGGTGGTCACTTACTGGATATCCACAGAGGCTGACTATACTGTTTTCACCATTTAACATGCTGACATGGCTATGGCACCAGTTGTCTGTTTCTATGTGGCCCTTTTATTGGATGCTTGTGTCAGCTGGTGTATCGGATATGTCAGGCGGCTTGTTGTCCTCTACAAACATGTTCCAGCACAGTCCTTACTTGTTGGCCTGTACCTATGGGGCATATATACCAGATGGTGAAGGTCCCAGGACCAAGCTTTGTGGGATGCCTGTTATATGTGGTTTGTAGTCTGACATGGCTGCTGCATGTCTGACCATGTCAGTTCTGTCGTTGGTCTGGTTTGCAAGCCCTCTCATGACATTTGGGGTGTATATATCAGCTGGTGAGCAAATCTATACGGAACACATAGGGTATTGTACAGAAGGCTTTGCACGGTCCAGCTACACTGTGTGGACCACATTGCCCTCATCACTGACTTCAAGTACTGTTTCAACTGAGTCACACATGTTTAGGGGTGGGGTCTGCACTTTGTAATCCCACACTGGGTAGGGTCGGGTGTCAATAGATCCACAATATCATTATGTCTGTGGTACATGCTGGTCCTTTCCATAGCTGTGCAGACCAAACCTCTCATGATTCTGTGGTGGTTGTTTTTACTATCCATTCAGGAGACACCTTTGTTGAGAACACCCACTGTTGTTGTACACTGCTCTTTGGGTAAGTACCCTGTGGTAAGGGTGACATAATGTCAGGGAGGCGGCAGTCTGCTGGGAGAGTTATTTGGCGTTATGGGGGTTTGCACTGCACATGTCAGGATGTATGTTGGCCATACCTGTGTGTGTCTGGTATGTTGTTTGTAATATCTGTGTGATCCGGAGCATATCCAGGAATCAACAACATGCTTACTACCATCATTTGCAACAGCCTTGGGGTTATCTGTAGTGTCCTGTACAATCTGTATCATAATGGGTTCATACTAGGCTACCCCCCTAGGGCATCTGTAAGCCTGCATGTCCATTTTGTTTGATGGATTCTGGGGAATTGTCTACACCTGTGTCAGTGCTAGTATGATACCAGGGGTATAGTGACTAACAGCTCAGAAGCTGACTTCACACTTCTTCGGACTGAGATGGTATCCATTAAGCCCACTGGGCCAGTGGAAACCACAACACACAATGGTGACTCCTGCACAGACACTTTCTACGGACATCTCTGAGTAAGCATGGACCATGCAATCACAAATGAGAATGAGACCCTCACCACCAAGGGAAAGTGGCCTGTCTGGTGGACCCCAGCCATAAACAAACTGTATAACAGATGAAGGATACTAATGCAAGACAGAGCTACATCTCCAGAATGTAAGGCAGCTGTGATCAGCAGTAGTAGAAAGCTACATTCTCACATAAAGACACCCAAGTTCAACTTGGGGACATAAATCACCACAGACGATGAAGGTAACCACACTGCTTTCTTCAGTTATGTCTGACGCCTGGGTGGGAACCCTCATATATGCTCAGATGTGGTACACAACAACTTATATTCCAGGGACCTGACAGATATTAGTGACACCCTGGCAGACCAGTTCAGTGCAATGTACCCCCTCCCTCACCCCCAAAACATGATAGTTATCACAGCTGTATGTAACCTCACTGTCATCCTGGATGTCCATGTGAGAGCCACAGTCAGCAAAGACGAGTACACAGCATCAATGGGACCTGATGGTATCCCCAGTTGCATGCTATGTGAACTACAGATGGAGCTAAACCTGTATATGCAGATGCTATTTAACCTTAGCCTTGCTACAGGATCTGTACCTGAACACTGGCATACAGCAACAGTGGTCCCACTCCACAAAGGAGATGCCTCCACAGACTCTGGCAGCTACCACCACACAAGCTTAAACAGCCTTGTCTGCAAAGCTTTGTGAAGGGTCATTATGGAGCTTCCACACAGAGACATTGGTGTCCTACAGACCCTTGATCCCACCCAATTCAGCTTTGTACAGGGCAGATCCTGCGTTTTGCACCAAGTTGACTACTTTGAAACTGTCAGTAGAGCCGTTGATGAGGGCTACACAGTACACACAACCTACCTGCGCTTGGCTAAGGCCTTTGACACAATACCCCACTCAGGCATCATAGACAAGCTCAACAGCTGAAATATAACACCATATGTCACAGCATAGGTTGCAAAATGGCTCAGAAACAGAACCCATAATGTCAACATTGCAGGTGCCTTGTCAGGTTCAAAGCCAGTCACAAGTGGTGTCCCACAAGGTTGTGTCCTGGGACCTCTCTTATTTGGTATTTACTTTTCAGATGTGAAAGCAAACATAGGAGGGTTGTGGCCGACAAAGTTTACAGATGACTGCAACCTGGGCACCATAGTGAATACATCAGCCAGCACACACATCCTACAGACTGCCGTCACACAGACAGATAGCTGGTGCTGGACTCATGGCCTGAAACTGACTGCAACTGATGTGTAGCCATCCCTTTGGGAGGAACACAGTACCCACAGATCTGTACATAGACAGCAACCCAATGAGTACAGGAAACAAATCAGACAGCTGGGGACACATGTAGATAGTGACATCTCATTTGACACCCATGTTGCCAAAGTTGTTTGACAGACTTTTTCTATCTTGGCCACCTTATCATGGAGGGTATTCCATCCAGACCATAGGAGGTCATTGTACCACTATACTTCTCCCTTATCAGGCCCATGCTTGAATACAACGCCCCATTTGGTATGCACCTCAACCAGCACTTGCAGCAGCTGGAGAGACCCCACAAGTACCTTACCATGAAGATCAGGGATCTACAACACATGTCATATACTTCCAGAATAACTAAAAACAAGCTTTTTTCAGTGTCATGACCTATGCCTGACATACAAGACCATGTCCAATCAGGATTTGGTAGACATGCTCCACTGCAAGCAATCCACATCCACCAGAAACATGGGAGCTAAAGATTTGAACCTCAGCACATACATGTATAGGACATGCTGAAGGGACAGAGTCATAACTCAGAGGCATCTCAAACTCTAGCAGAGTATCCCAGTTCATGTTAGACAGAGTACCTCACTGACTCTCTTCAAGAGACATCTGGACAGCTGCATGTGGACAGGGGCACAGACTAGACAGAGGCATAGTCACATTATTCAATTATGTAAGGTGGTCATAATATGTCACTACTAAGTCAGAGGCACAATATTTCGTATCTATGCAGTACACATATTACCACTATGAGGGGTGGCAATAGCAATATTCATCAAGGACACCCTCACCTCATGGTTGGTGGCAACACACGATGCATTGGACACCATCCGGGTGCAATTAACCATAGGCAAGACTGCTCTGCAGTTTGTAGCATGTTACAGGCCATCCTCTGAAACTCAGGTACCTCACAGAGCTTTCATGAAAACAGTGGCGTGATACATGTACCTGCAAACACCATCACACTGGGTGATCCCAACTATCCAAATATAGACTGGGATCAGTACTACAGCCACAACACTCTAGCCCACAGGTTCCTAGAGTTCATACACTCACATGCCATGGAAGAACTAGTCACCATCCCCACAAGAGGAGACAACATAGTAGATCTCATCATCACAAACATGGGCTCACAATGTCCAACACCAGAGGTATACCCATCATTGGTGAGATCAGATCATAACCTACTCTCAGTGGAAGTCCACATCCCACCCCCACCCCAGATAGAAAAGACCACAGTGCAGAACTTCTCAGAAGCCGACTACACACTTCTAATGACTGGTGTGGTCTCTTTCAAAGCCCCCAACCCAAGCCAGCAGACACCATTACCCAAGCCACTGTATCACTTACAACTGCCTTCTACCAGCACCTTCAGGACTGCATGGATGAGGCAATCCCAAACAAAACACAGACTCATTGTACCAGAGGCAAGCGTCCAGTGTGGTGGACCTCAGCCATAAACAAGCACTACAACACAAGGAAGGAGGTACTACAAGATAGAGCGATATCCGTGGAAGGGTAGACACCCCTGCTCAATATAGGTGAAACACTGAGTTCCCCCATGAAATCATCCAAGGCGAATATTGGGAGTAAACCCACTAAGGACTCACGGGACAACCATGAGGCCTTTTATACATACGTTACACACCTGGGAGGAAACTCCCAGATATGCTCAGAATAGGCTCAGAATGCTGTAAATATCACTGAACCTACAGACATTGCCAACATACTGGCTGACAGGTTCAGTGCAGATTTCTCCCCCCACCCCTCCACCACAACTGGAGAGATATGTATGAAAGAGGATTGTAGCCCCCCAAACATCTCAAATGCGCAGGTGGGAACTGCTCTATCCAAGGGAAAGGACGCAGCATCCATGGGACCAGATGGTGTCCCTGGTTTTGTGCTCCATGAACTCACTCAAGAATTAAACCCACAGTCAGGGCAGCTGTTTGATCTTAGCCTCAACTCAGGATATGTTCCCAAGGAGTGGCATATGTCAATGGTGGACCCACTTCACATGGGGGTGCCTCCACCAACCACGGAAACTACCATCCCATCAGCTTGACAAGCAGGGTCTGCTAAGCTATGGAGAAGATCATAATGGAAGTCATAGATGAGGACATAGGGACTTGCAGACATTAGATCCAACCCAGTTAGGCTTTGTCGAGGGCAGATCATGCCTTTTAAACTTGGTTGACTGTTTCATAACAGACACCAAGGCCATTGACAAGGGCAAGGCACTCCACACAGCCTACCTTGACCTGGCAAAGGCTTTCAACACAATACCCCACTCGGGTATCATTGAAAACATCACCAGCTTAAATGTGAACCCATACATCACAAGATGGGTTGCAAACTGGCTACGTGACAGAACAGACAGGTTCAGACTTGCTGGTGCCATGTCACACTCCACAACTGTCACAAGTGGTGTCCCACAGGGCTCAGTCCTGGGCCCACTATTGCTCAGCATCTACTTTTCAGAAGTACAAGCAAACACAGCAGGATTATGGCTGACAAAGTTTGAAGATGACTGCAAACTGGGAACCATAGTTGGACACCCATCTGACACAGACATCCTTCAGAAGGGTGTCATAGACACGGATAACTGGTGCCAGAGCCATGGCCTTACATTAAACACTAAACAATGCATAGCCATACCCTTTGGGAAGAACAAGGTTACCACTAGTTCCCATGTAGGTGGCAATCCTCAAAGCACACAGGAGGTTATCAGGGACCTGGGCACCCAGGTTGGTAGTAACCTTTGTTTGACACTCACGTTGCCAGGGTAGTTAGGTAGAACTTCTACATTGCCCACCTCATCATGCAGGGATTCACATCTAGATCCAGGGAGGTCATTGTTCCCTGTACTCTTCACTCATCGGACCATTGATTGAGTGCAATGCCCCATTCAGCATGTATATGACCCGACACCTATGGCAATTGGATGGGCCCACAAATTCCTCGACAGGAGGAGAAAGGGTCTCAAACATATTTCTTATGCTGCCCGACTGAAGGAATTCCAGCTTGATTCCGTGACTTACCGTCTGCTCAGAGGTGACCTGTGCCTGACATCCAAGGCAAGGTCCAAACCTGAGTTAATGTACACGCTTCACCTCAAGACCTCTACATCCATCAGAACTACAGTGGCAGGAGATTTAAACCTCAACACAGATATTAATAGGATGTGCTGGAGGGACAGATTCTTCAACCAGAGAGTCCCTATGCTGTGGAACAACATCCTGGTACATGTGAGGCTGAGTACCTCACTGGCTTTGTTCAAGTGAGATCTTAATCAATGGATGGGAGATTGCAGGTATGCCCCAGGGATAACCTCAGTATCACTGCTTGTCAGAGGCACAGCAATATAATGGGCAAATTATCCGTCAGAGTGAAGGGGCGGCAGACTCCACGGAACTCTGGTCTAGGCTTATAAATGCCCTAGGGCAGATAGCCTAGTATGAACCTGTGAACCTGTGAACATAGGCCTGGGGCAGTTCCTGCTATTAGGACAGTGGTCTGCAGCAAGCTATATAGTAGTAGTCAGTTTTAGCCATTGGTGTTTGACCATGGCTAATGCATGTTGCTTCTTGTTGTGGTAACAACAGGGGTGTGTGGTTATCCATGCCATTTATTGGTAGTCACCCTCATTTTGTATCTTGTTCCATGTTTTTGCACATGTACATCACTGTATGAGGTGTGACCCTGGTAGTGTCAGGGTGCTGATGTGCGTTTTGACCCTGTTTTCTATTACAGCACTGATATGTGCATTCCCTATACTGTGTGCATTTACACTGCACACATCTTGCTGTTTATACCTTTGGCATTGGGTAGCATTACATCTAGGTTCCTATCCCTTGTGATAGCTATGAGGTGGGTTTGTGTTTTTGTGGTTTATGATTGGTGAGGGTGGATGTTAGTCATGGTCCTCAGGTGTGCATATGATACATGGTGTTACATTACTTAACACATGGCATTCATGCCTCGGGTGGTGCTGCAGGGCTGCCTCTGTCGGATGCACATACTACACTCCCTGTACGTTTGGAAGCAGGTTGTGTCATGTTAGGCATCCCTGTTACTGTATGAGTGAGTCAGAGCGGGTATCAGTCCCAGTGTTCCTACTGACCAAGCATATGTGCTATGCGTTGCCTCTTTGCCAAGGCCAGGGCATACTGGGCACGCCTCCTTCTGCCTACTGGGACAAGGTCAGGTTGTTCCTCCTCCAAGTCACCCCTGCCTGTGGTGGCCTTGGCAATGGTGGGGATGTTTGGCCCAGCCCTGTGCTGGTCCTGCTGCAGCTGTTTCCGCAGGATCATATTATGTAGCATAGCACATATCATGATCATTTGGGTACATGTAGTTGGTGTGTACTGCAAAGCTCCACCAGACGTGTCCAGACACCGGAACCGTGACTTGAGCAGCCCAAACACACGCTCTATGATATTACGTGTTTGTGCGTGTGCCTCATTATGGCGTTCCTGTTCGGGTGTGTGTGCATTTCTGATGGGTGTCATCAGCCACGGCTCAAGTGCATAACCAGCATCCCCACTAGGTGTCCGTGTGGGAAGTCCCCATTGGCAAATGATTGGTACAGCTGCGCCAGATGCCAGATGTGGGAATCGTGGTAGCTCCCAGGGCAGCCAGCACACACATTCATTATTATGCCCTGGGCATCACACACGACCTGGCAGTTGATGGAGGGGTATCCCTTGCGGTTAATGTAGACTCTACCCCGCTCACCGGCTGGTGCCTTGATGCGTATGTGCGTGCAGTCTATTGCACCCAGCACCTCAGGGTATCCCGCTATTTGCTGGAAGAGACGATATTGCTGGCCACAACCTCACGGTCATTAGGGACATATATATGATCACTGACATGTGGTGACATGGCATCCAGGAACTGGTGCAGTACCCTGGAGGCTGATGCCTGTGATATCCCCATCATATCGCCAGTTGGTCTCTGGAAGGTACCTGTTGCTAGTATTCTTAGGCCAACACATACCTTGGTTTCCACTGGGATGGGTTCCCCTCTGTTGGTTCTGTGTGTGAGGCGTGGCCTGCACAGCTCAACAATCTGCTGCAGGAGCTCTCTGTCCACTCTATAGCTCTACTATCTCCAGCTCATGTAACCCATGGTAGGTGACCTTGGGCCTGTATACTCTTCTCCTTCTCCTCACTCTGGGTTGTCTGTCAGCATCTGCATTATCACCACCCTCAGCAATTCGCCTATGTCTGATTATAACAGCTATGGCAGCCCCTAGCATTTCTGCTCTGAGTTCAGCTTTTTTCAGTTTTCAATTCTGATAGCTTAGTTTCTGGCAGTATCTCTTGTGAGAAACAGCCTGCACTGCTCTCTGTTGTGTTTTAAGTGCTGGGTTGGGTTTCTAGTCTGCCTGTGTAATTGCCTGCTTCCAATTGTTTCCACCAATTAACTCCAGCAGTATTCCGTGGCAGTTTCGCTGTATTTTGGTTGTTTCCTGCTTCCTCTCTGTTTCCTGAGGGGAGCAATGTGCACACCAGCTTAAACACGCTCACAGTCACTTAAACGCGTACACATCCCTACACGGCGTTACACGCCAAGACACATCCTTACACGGTGTTAGCTATGCTGATTCATGCTAAAACACGTGCACACTGCCTTACACACGCACACGCCACGCAAACCGTTGTAAACAGTTTGCAACACGCCCCACGTAGAACCTGCCTTACACGCGCACACGCTACAAGATGCACGTATATCAAGAAACTTAGAGTGTAGGGATAGCATATGCCCTCAATTTCTTGACTTTCCTAGTGTTCTGTTGGGACACACCTCCCTCCCTGATGTCTGTCTGTCATCTCTTACCTTACATTGCCCTCCAATCTGGTACATTTCTTTCTATCCTTCCCCCCATGATGTCACCTACCTCTTACTCTGTTCCTGCCGCTTCTCTAACTCTTACACTACTCAGAAAGTGCTCATTACCTATGTGGCAGTGTGATTCAGTATTGTAACCCTCATTTACATAGGATTGCCTAGTAATGCTTAGTTACATATCTTACACGGAGCTTCCCCCCCTTGACAACCACTAAACGGAGGCCACATTGTTTTTGCTCTGCAAGTCCCTCCATTGACATTTCATGTAATACATAAATCCCACAATTGTGGGCTTATAAGCTTCGGTTTTCAGTTTTAGGTAGCGACACCGCTTTGCTGGTGTGCGCTACAGTTAAACACATAAATCCGTGAAAAAAAAAAGTTATATAACTTTTTTGCAACATTTTTCATGCCAATGGCCACATATTTGGCCATTGGCATGCTTACTGTAACAAATGCACCCTTTATTTGGAGCTGACATAGCTCCGTTTTAATTTTGCAGAAATGTACTCAGTTGTCAGCTGAGTACATTTCTGCAGCTAACACGTCCGTTACACGGACTGGTTTGGGCTTCGTGGATCGCTCACATACCTCATTTGCATATCTTGGAGCTGCAAATGAGGTATTGAGCATTTCCACGCCCACTCCGTGTAAGAGACGTGTTAGCTGTCTCTTACACTGAGATTTGGGCTGTTGCTGAATCAGGAGGCTTACACGGAGGCTTACACTACTCTTAAACTCCGTGTAAGCCTTCCTGAATCTGGCCCATAATCTAGGTATCGCACCACATTTATTTCCGAAACTTGCTGCTGCATTAGTTATTAGTTAATATGTAACAGTTAACTGGTTTTGGATTAGAACACACATGCAGTGAATACAGAAATAATGAATATTTATTTGAAAAGATTACTTATCAAAGCACAATCTTATTTTAAACTTTATTGATAATGGTTCTTAAAATATGGCATTTAGACACATGGATAGCTGTCTAGGACTTCAGTTAACTTACCCATATACCATGTTCTTTGTCTGAATGGAATATACAGCGTTATTTCAGACAACATGAGCAGAGCACAGGCTTGAACCTTACTCTGGGTATTGCACAACATTTATTACTGACATTTTTTGCTGCATTCTTTATTGAGTTACATGTAACACTTGACTGGTGTCAGATTAGAACACATGCAGTAAATACAGAGGCTCGTCCAACCAAATCTTAACCCCAGGACCCTGAGATCATCCAATAAATTTACACTAAAGGTCACCAAATCTAATAACTATCATGGTGACTGTCTCTATTCCAGTAAAATTGCCATATTATGGAATAGTCCCTCCTGCAATAGCTAAAAATCCACACCATCACGAGTTTAAACAACTACTAATAGACTACCTAAATAACTACTGGCTTTGCTCCTGCCTCAACACAGGCTAATCCTCCTAAGCTCACTCCCTGCACTGCCTACTCATCCAGGTAATTCTCATCTTTATTGCCAGAAATTTTCCCTGATCCCACCCCAAATAAATATTCCTTGTATTAATCCCATGCTTGCTACCGTGCCAACACTGCTTATAGCAAACTGTGGACAAGGTTAATTTATCACATCTTAAGTCCAATAATGCTTTCTGTGGGTCAAATTCAGCCATAACTGTCTTATGTTGTTTTAAATATAATTGTTTATTAATGTCTTAATATTACTGTGCAGTAAACAAATGCTGTGTCTGACAATGTATAAATAGTATTGTTGTGGAGCTTTTCTCCCCGGGCCTCCTCTGAAAATGAGCTCCTGGCCCAGTCGGACTTTCCTGGTTAACAAATGTAATAAATAAATAAATAAATAAATAAATAATAAATAAAATATTGAACAGATTATTTGTAAACATTAGTTATCAAAGCACCATCAACCTTTAAAATGTATTTATTAATATTGCCTCAACTCTGACATATAGATTATGGATAGCTGTGTAGGACTTCTGTTAACAAACCTATATACCCTGTTCATTTATTGAGTGCAACTGACATCATATTTCAGACAACGACCAGTCCAGAACAGTGACTCTTAATTTGGGTAGACCCCAACATTAATTGATGTTTGGAAGGTATTCTACACATTACTGCATGTTTACTTACTTTAACTTGCTTTACCATTTCAACTTGGCAGTGTCACATTAATAAAGATGTAGGATGTCCCATGTATGTCAGGCCTGACTGTTAAGACTTCAAACTCTGTAAGTAATCTATTGTGTAATTACATTATGCATTAAGTTATTACTTTGATGTTTTCCTACTTACCACATGATTGCCTCATCCTGGCCAGGCGCCCTGCATGGGACAGGACACTGTGAGCTCTCTGTTCTGCAGCTGTGGGAAGAGAAACAAACCATTATGCATACTAGTTTTGCACAGATTCAGCTTGTATATTTCTAAATTACTGGCAAACATACTTACATATCTGTGGGGTTTGCCCAGCCCTAGCCTCTTAGACTCAGGGGTCCAAGTTTCCCTTCTTTCTACATTTCAGGTTGTTGTTGTAGTGGTGACGGCACTACTCACCAGTGCAGGAGATGCCAGTAGCACTGGTAAGTTCCCTAGTCAACTGATCCCAGGCCTCAGACTTACACTCTGAGCCCTGGTAATCATCCTGCAGTAGCTGGGGTTCATAGTTCTTAACCAGGAGTCCAACAAACACTTTGTACTCCTGCACTCCCCACTTCTATGCAAGAAAGCACACTCATTCTCCAGCATAACCAGGCATATTCACAGTCAAGTTAGAACTCCAATGTGTGATGTGAAATTCCTGCCTATTGGCCTTTAAATAGGCTGCATTCCCACCCTTACACGTCATACTGTAACTTTCAAAAAAGTGTGCTTCGCTTATCATAGGGCAAACCTGCAGAAGGCATGTGTAAGCACAGCATAGCAATGAACTAACAGGAATAGACAACTGACCATATTTAAGCACTGCTTAGCATTGTGCAGCTTTTCAAAATGTAACATTTTTTTAATTTTAAACTAAACTGAAGTTTCAGTCACCTGACACATTTTCAGAGCAAAAAATATAAAAAGTATGACTGTAGGACTCAAGCCTGGGACTTACTACACTTTAGGTCATAACCCAACCTATTTAGCCACTGGGAAAGTGTAGGGGACTTGTATAGTTTCACATACACTACAAGATGCCTGTAAGCATAGTGCAGCTTTGCTGTGTGGGTTTGCGCATTAAGCATGGCAGAGCTGCAACAATTGAATTCATCCGATTTCTACTTTTAGATGTCTAGTGGATGTCTGCTGTATATGTAAGCACAGCTAAGCATAGCTACGTAATGTGCTGCGTCATGCAAGCAAGCACATGAAAAAAAAATAATTACAGTTGAATACAAACAAATAAACAAAAACAAACAGAAGGCACTAGAGCACTGAAACAAAGAAGAATAATTGTTGAGACTTGTAAAGCACTTCTAAAATATGAATGCTTGATTAAAAATATTTTATTAAAGTTCAGTATCAGAATACTATTTGCTATTCCTCAAATTATGCTTTAATAACAGGACAAGGATCCAACTTTATCTGCATTTGATAGGCCAATTTCTTTTAACTAAATGAAGATAATGTTAATTAAATCAAATTAATCAAAACTAATACTGTGTAGTGTTATACACAAGGATTAGAGGACAAGCACAAGTTGGCATTAAAAATAACATTAGTTTGGCAATAATCATTTAAATTATTAAAAAGGCTTTTGAGTCTTTTATTTGGCAATACTTATTTAAGGCCTTGAAGACTTTGGGTTGGATAATGCAACAAATCAATAGAGTACATTAAGATAGGAGAATATGCTGCCCAAAGAATAGCAATAAAAGGATTTTAACAATAAGCTCCATGTAGACTTCACTCTAAGCCTACGTGGAGTTTCTGCATTTATGAAATGAAGAACAGCGCTAATTACATATGCATGCCATGCACTTATGTTTAATCATAAAGAAGTGCAGCTTTGTGGTCAGCAACAGGGTTGCCAGCCAGGAAACCATGTAAAGCAGCATGAACACCTGCAGACATGTGCACCTGTGTATCTATGGGCAAATTACGTCTAAGGGATTGTGCGGAAAGCCACAATGACTACCAGGGTTATTAATACAGCAATATATATAGTTCTGACACATTACAAGAACGTGTATACTGTGAAGAGTATTGTCGAAACCTATTTTAGGCATACTGAATAAAGTTTTTTTGTAAATGATCAGTAATGGTACATAGACTGCATTATAAATAAATAGTCAGGGGAAGTGTGTGCATCAAAAGGGATACATAGATGAATTCTAGGAATGAACTGAGGTGAAGAGGACAGATGAAACACAATAATGTACAGTAGATGAGGGCATGTTAATGAAGACAGTTGTAGCATGAACACTAATCACATATCGACATGAAACAGTATGGACTGCATGGTTATTGTATATTATGTGACTGTCACACAAGATGACATATCAATAGAAAACACTTTTTGTGATATAAGTATCCTGACATGAACAATGAACAGGACATATATCAGGGATAGTATATACAATAGCGTTTAGGTGCATATTTTGAAGCTGTGCAAAATTAGTTGCCTGAATATGAATGTAATGTCAGCATATCTCAACCAAGTGGGACACATAGTAGCAGGCTCATGGAAACAATAGACAGAAGCAGACACAATCATGGACAATAGCAGAATAATACCACCAGTAATCCCATGTCTTTGACATAACACATGTGATTTCAAGTGAACATAGATGATTCTGCAGGAGCAAGCTTGTACAACTATTATGATTTATTAGCAATCTCTGAGGGGAATCAAGCACACCTTCCTCCAAATTTAACATCTGCTGCAGTTGTTAAGAGGGACGCTGCTATACCTGCATTTGAAATTATGAGTAATCCTGGCAGTTGACAGGTGTCCATGCCATATATATGCCACAATCCACACTTTCACAATTGTAACTTATGCCATCAATGTTGTCTATTAGCTATGTATTTACTGTGTGCATCACACATGCATCTTGTACAACACCATGAAGGAGTTCTGCACCATCATACACTGATGTTTATGCACCAAAAAGAACACTTAGGTATGCCTGTTATGATGTGTGGGAACTCACTGTGGCAAAAGTGGTACACTTGAGTAACTCATTCCTGGAAGATGTGTTGGAGGTACATGCTAAAGGGTGCATTGTACTCAATTATTGATGTTATGAGGGCTTAGAACAATGGAACTATAATGGCCTTTGATGTGGATGTCCCACACATACTCAGTAGGTGTGCTACATACAATGGAGTGGTCAGCACGGTGGGCATATGCTGGAGGATGTTCTGCATACAATCTAATTGAGTACACAGGTCACATACAACTCGGTGTGCTCATAGGGGTGTGCTGTCTATATTGTAATTATCTGATGTATTTGCTTTCATAATGTAACTAATCCCCACATGTTTTTTTTTCATTTACTGTTTCCCCAGTGCCGCACTTAGAATCAATGATTGTCCACAATTTGCAGTCCTCCACAAACTGGTGGAGAAATGATATGGAATTTGATTTTGATATCTGAGACTAATGAACAGGAAAGGGCCTAACACATAGCACTGAGATGTGGACCAGGTCACTGGACTCTAAACCAAGGTTGCCTCACACACTGCAACATATTTATCTGTCAAGTATGTGATCCAGTTGTCTACCCACTTGGTGACATAGGTGTTTATGGCCACTTGAGACAGTTTCTCTGTAATACTTGACTGTGAATTTGTGTCAAATGCCTTGGCCAGGTCAAGTTACACAGTAGATAGTGTCATCATGCTTGCCCTTGTTAACCTTCTTGAAGACAGTGATCAGATGTAACAGACATGATGTAGCCTTAACAAATCAAACATGGGTTTGGTACACAGTTGGGATATTATCTGTGTGCTTTTAGAGAAGGTCCATGATGACTGCTTGGCCTACCTCACAGATATGGAGAGACAGGATGTGTCTATAAATCCAGGCATTAGGGGATGGCTCCCCAGTCAGAAGAATGCATGTTGCTGTATGTCCTTTAAAGGAACATAGGCTGCCAGGAGGCCGTTTTGAAGTATGACTCAATATGTGCCTGAATGGTCATGTTTTAAGTCACGTTATAGGAAACCTGTGATGTTGTCAATGACCATTGATGCTGTGTTATTATCTGTAGACAGTGCACAGATGAGCTGCCCTCCTGAGAATATAAACTGAGTAATATTTGCATATATACTTTGGTTGATGGCCAGTGGCAACAAGTGGGTGACATGTGAGTAAAGCTGTCAGCTATTACATCTCATTGGGTGTGTCTGGTGGCATGCACACACAGATCTGAGCTTAGTTGTGTATTCCACTTAGCATTTCATATGTATTGGAATAAATGCTTTGTGAAAAGACATACAAATACAACCATGATCATGCATCACATTCCATACACTGTTGCTATGTACACAGTCATACAACTGTACCAATGTCACGTACCTACATAACTTGCACAACATATGCCTATATGTGTTTCATGGGCAAGCTGTGTTTGAGTTGCCTGTTGTCGTATCAGGACACGTTACAGATCAGTTGTTTGTGGCTCATGCAGAACATTTCCTGACACAGATGCTAATAGTCACACAATGGTGCTGCTGAACATCTCAATAATCCTTGGGTACAGCAACACAACAGCACATACAATGAATTTTACAAGGTTGCAATTGGATCAAAACATGTGATACATTGGTTGTGTATATCAACATGTGTATGAGACAAGACTTATGTGACCATGTAATCAATATGAATTAATATTGATATATGTCACAGAATATTTAATGACAATATGTAGACACTTGCACATTTGTGTTGTTCTGCATGTGTCACTGCTATGGATGAATGTGAACTATCTAGAAGGTTGATCTGCACCACTACAACAAACACATGTCTTGATATGTCAGAAATATACATAAAACTATAGTATACCATGTTAGCAGTTCTCATGAGGCATATTATTACCGCTGTTATATAAGGAGCATGTACTGCAATGGCAACAATGGCCATCAATACATTGCCTAACATCATACATTGTAAGACCCTCTTGTAGCCATATTGTACATCCATACCTCAATATAGCACGTTATTGACAGCAACATTGACATGTCCACAGTTCAGAGCATCATAGGACATTATTAGGGTAATGGCCAACATCACTTGAAATAGCCATTATTATACCATGAAAAAATCCCTATATCTATATGATGAAAGATAGTAGGACTATTGTGTATATTGGTATATGTGCATATGTGTATATTTGTTGGATTGCATTGGAATTAGCAATCACACGTGTAGTTGTCTAGAAATGGCTTGCAAAGGCTCATGTAAGGACTTTGCTTCTTGATGTATGTATGCATATTTGACATGAGAACATATTCCACTCCTCTGCAGGTAGAATAACATGTGGCCAGAGGAAAAGGTAGGATAATGGATGCATGGTGCTATGTGAAAGGTTCCCCTGAGTAGTAGTGAAATGAGTGACTCCAAAAAATACACTGAAGATAATGCACCACACACACACACGCACACACACGCACACACACACACACGCGCACACACACACACACACACACACACACACACACACACACACACACACACCAGTACACTGGGCCTGATTTAAACCTCACACCTATGTTTGTATAGATGGTGAAGCATATGTAATGTCACAATCACAACACTACATATGTCTGAGTGTAGCACTGTCACGTTGCATGTTATGGAGTATGATAACATCATTGTCTGCTGAAGATAACATTTTGGGAAGAGTGTAGGACATGGATGTGGAGTCACATCCATGTGTAAAATTGTGTCAAAACGGATAGGTGTATGTACAGACATGAAGTTGCCTACTTTCAGATTAGAACCCATATATGTATAGGTAAAGTAGCTTACAAACACAGTAGTTAATGTTAGTTCTACATCACAGATCTGTCTTGAATACTGTCAAGAGTGCATGTTAGACTGGATAACATCATCATTGTATGCTACAATGATATGTTCTGAGTAGGGTTTGACATAGCTGTGGACTCATTTATCACTCTAAAATTGTCAATGCGGTGAGAATAGAACCCCCAATTAAGTATTTGCAAATCATAATTGCAGTACTTTCTGCAAGTGCCACAGAACAAGTTTGGCTTTTGCAATGCCAGACAACAATAAGTGGTGACAGCAGTGTCTGGTGAAAAGAGGATGGTAAGAGCAATGTCTCACAAGCTGGTGTAAAATGGCCCCTTGAATGTCAACCAACTGAACAAGCACATACACACACCAGCTGACTGCAATGAGAATAGCGCCTCTATCTACTTCATCTAGAGAACTCAGTATTTATTGGAAGCACCACAGCACAAGTCTGACATGAAGAGTGTTGGAAAATACTTTATAAATGATGACATCAGCAGGGTCTGGTGAGAAGAACATGGTACTAGCAGAGTCCCACAAACAGGTACAAAATGGTCTGTTGCATGTTAATCAACTGAACAGACACATGCACACATTCCAGTTGACTGTAAAGAGATTTGAACTCAACTAGAGAGCTGATCATTTAATACAAGCACCATGGCACACGTCTTACTTATAGAATGATGCATGACAATTTATAGTGGATTACATCATCACTGGATGTTTGAGAGAAGATGTTGGGGGGCTGAATTAAATTAATAATCAGTAATGTCCAACTGTCAAAACATTGATAATAATAATATTTTTTAAAAAGGGAACTAACTTGTGTTAGTCTGGATATCAATAGTGCATTTGATTCAGTTAATTGGGCATACTTTCTATAAGTATTGGAGGAATGCAATTTGTAAACAATGTCTTACAATTAATCAAACTTCTCTGTGAAAACTCCTTTGCATACTTTAAGACAGGTCCATGTACTTACCAATCTATCATGATTGCTAAAGGTTATAAACAGGGTTGTCTCTTGCCCCCATTGATTTTTCCTCTTGTTATGGAACTTGTTGCAAATTATATAAGAGCAAATAAAAATATCAAAGGCATAGTAATAAATAATGATTTAATCCCCAGAATACAATTATTTGCAGATGACATCCTATTAACTTTGACTGATTGTAATTGCTCCCATATTGGAGTATTTCAAGCAATAGAAATATTCCAGAATAAATCTGGACTCAGTTTTAATGAGAATAAAGACTAACATACTACCTGTTTATTACAATATTAATAAAATGGATAAGAAATTAGATAAATACATTGTGAAAGATAGTAAAATCTCTTACTTGGGGATAACCTTGTCTGATGATATTAAAGCTATAACAAGTCTTACCCCCGGATTCACAAATCCTCCGTGTAAGACTAAATAAGTCTTACTCAGAGACTGAAGTTGAATGGTATGACGTCAGCGTGCCATGAATATTCATGAGGGCACACTGACTCCACTCCAAGTCTAACACGGACCGTGCAGGAAAGCAAGGGGCATGTCTGACTGCCGAGCAATCCAAAGGTCCATGCCCCTGCAAGTGTCTGAAATGTAAAATGTCAACACACAAGAGCGAGTCTGCTCACATGTCCATGTACCCAACACCATGCTCCCTGACATTGTAAACCCCCAGCACAGTTATAAAAAGTAAAACTTTAATTTTTTTTTTTTTATAATACCTGATATAGCTGCCCGTATTTGAGCATGTGTGTGCGGTTGTGCCCATTGCTTAGCTGCAGTTAACAATCTCGACATGGAAGAGCATAATAAGGAATGTTTCTGCAAATTATGCCAAATAGCAATAGTGTAGTGGTAGAACCTTCGCACAACGAGGAGGCATTCACAGTTTGAGTCCCACCACTCTCCTTCCTATTTTATGTTTTAAATTAGTATATGAAATAATTCCTGACATATATGATTAAAATTTTACTAAAAAACATTGAAATGGCCTATGTATCAGTGAACAAAATGTATATTTATAAAGGATCCTGACATATAATTACCCGCAGTTAAGCAGCGCTTTACCCAGCACAAGATAGTTGCCCGTAGTTAAGCAGCACTTTAGCTAGCGCAATATAGTTGCCCGTAGTTAAGCAGCACTGTACCCAGGGCAATAGAGTTGCCCATGGCTAAATAGCACTTTACCCAGTGCAATCGGTTTGTGCGGAGGTGTGCACCAACCAGCACACCATAGGGCAACATGGGGCAATGTAGAGCAAAGTTGCCTAAACACAGCCACACCCCTAGCCTGTCTGGACAGTAGTAAAATAAAAAGCAATGACAAGGTTCAAACCCGGGACACTGTGCACCATAATCAAAGTACTGAACCACTAAGCCATGACAGCTTAGTATAAGCAGCCACTGTTAACATACATATACTTATAAATGGTAGATTAACCATTGCTAAGCAGGTCTGCAGTCAGCCGAGAATTTTCAAAAACGGCCAATCACAAAAAAGTGCAGGAAATATGGCATATTTAAGCCCCATAGGTGGGAATACTCGCCATAACTGATTGTAGCTCCCATCTGCAGTTAGAATGGCTGGTGCTGGAGAGGGTACATGCTTTCGAGAGCAATGCTTGGGGCATCGAGGAGTCAAAATACATGGTCTGGCTCCTTGCCCACTGTCATGAGTCAAGACTCCTGCAGGGCCAGTTCCAAGGGATGGAGTACAAAGCAGAGGCTTGGAACCAGTTAGCTCATGACCTCACCAGTGTCACAGGCGTTCCTTGGACTGGTGAGCAGGTCCGTCACCACCATGCAGACCTGAAGAGATAGAAGCAGGACCTACTAAACCAATGGATACAGGAGTCCCGTGGGATGCAAGATGCCCCATTACTGAGTAGGTAGCCATGGAATGCAGTATGTACAACATGCTAATTTATTCTATATAATGGATAGGTATGTTTCAATATCCCTTCATTTACTTCACAGCTGCAGGTGTCCGTGCTGCGAATCATCAAGCCTATGCAGATAGGCTGCTAAGGCTGCACCACCAGGCAGGTTAGTAATTATTCTGCATGTATTGTTATATAAAATAGGTGAGAGAGCCTGAAAGAAAGTGTTGTAGCCCAATAATACAGCCATAAAATGCCATGAATAATTCCTCTGCATGTACTGTTATATAAAATAAGTCAGAGAGCCAGAATAAGAGTGTAGTAACCCATAAAGAAAGGAAAAATATGTCCGGAATAATATCTCTGCATGTACTGTCATATAAAATAAGTGAGCGAGCCTGAAAAAGAGTGTTCTAACCTATTAATAAAGGTATAATATGTCTTGAATATGTCTGCTATATGCACTGTAATATCAAATAAAGGAGAGAGCCTGTGGAAAAGTGTGTAATGTAATCAATAAAGGTATAAAACCTGGAGTGTGTCTGTGTCACTTACTTAGAAATGTTGTACCCTTGCATTATACAAATAGTATTGTTTTAATAAGTGCTGGCAACCCACAGTTGGGCAGTCCCATCTAAAGTGGTTGATGAGAAGTGCCAGTAGCTGTGAAGCATATATACAGTCCTCAACAGTCAGCTAATGGCTGGCATGCATAAATAAATCTGGCACACGAGTTGCTTGTTCATTTGTTCCCCAGAAATGTGAGTGTGCTACACAAAATGTAGGGTTCTGTACAAATTTAACTGAAAATGTTATGTGAACACATCCAGATATGTAGATAAAGAAATATAAATAAAATCAATAACTATGTAGCGGTAACATCTGCATCTTGGACAGTTAGTATGTCAGATATAGGTCAGGTATATAATGAACTAGCCAAACCCATTACACAACCTAATGCATGTTGGCAAGTGTAATAATACATGTAGGGGATACACACCTGCAGTCAATAGGAATGTAGTGTAGACTAAAAGTACTTATAAGATGTTAATTGAGGTTTCTTTCTACACCCTACTGTATGTGCATAAACAATGCAATTCCATACCTCAATGGGTATGTGTAATCTCAAAACATTTGTTGAGACATATGTTCTATTGTTCTATAAATATCTGCATTCACGTTGATGCATGTGCCCTGTTCAAACACCACAATCATGGTGGCCTGTTGCCACCAATCATCCCTGCATGCTGTTGGAATGTCCACTGTCATTCAATATATGCATGTGTTATGCTTGCTGTTCAACTGTTGGAACCTTGGTGTGTTGTGTTAATGAGAATATTACTGCATGCTGTTACAACTAATTTGGAATGCTGTTGTTTATGTTGTAATTAAACATACATAATCACAGAACGTATGGGAAGGACAGTCCCAGCGGACCCACCTGTCCCTCCTCAACTGATGAGTGCACCTGGCACCAGCAGGTCCAGTACCCAGCCCGGGCTCCCCTCCTCCGTTGGTCCTGTGCCACCTTCGGGTGGAAGCGCTGCAGGAGATGGGACTAGTCCCCCCTCGTGCAAGCATGGGTGGAGAAGGGCCACCTGTCACCCTTTGAAGGGTCTGGGTTGTGTTGCATAGGGAGATCCAGCGTTCAGTTGCTGATCCCCTATGCCAGCTCGAGCCTGCCCATCCTAACCAGCCCCCAGCACAGCCACCCTTGGGGCTGTGAAGGTGCAGTGGTGACTGTCCATGGGTGGGGATCTCAGTTCCACTGTTACCATCTGTGGGCTCATGGGCTTGCGATTTCCAAACATCCGTCCCCGTCAATTGTGTTCACCCACCCCATGTGTCATACACTGCCCCTGTATGCATCTTGTTTGTCTTGTCTGTTTACCTCCCCAACCTACCTCCCCAAATATACCTACTTCCTCTACCTCACTTTCCACTCTCACCTGAAAAAAAGGGCAATCTGTACCCACAAAAAAATTATGCCCCATACATAGCTGCCCATTTTGCACACATGTCCGCTGGACATGTAAACTGATAATTATAATTGGCAGTACAACATACTTTGTTGTCCTCACCCCTCTCCCAGGGGTGGAAGGTTTCAAATTTCACTCCAAATGTATTGCATATGCACAGCTGTTGCTGGTAAAGAAATGGGCAGCTATGGACCTTCCCTACACCCGTCCTGCACATCCTGAGCTTGTTTTCCTACTGTCTTTCCCTCTTTGTGCCCCCTTTTTCACCACTTTCCTATCTCCCCATTTTCATTTCTTCCAAAGAAATTAGTGCGGGGGTTAGCGGGAGTAAGCACTTTTAAGCAGTAGTAAGCAGGTTTAAGCAAGTGTGCACATGTGTGTACTCAGCTAAGCATTGTTAATAGTCGCACAAGCCCGCTTACAACTGCTTAAAAGTGCCTTAGTCACTCTGTATGTCAGGGCCCTTGTTCTGCTCAGCAGCAAAATAAAACACCTCTGGCAGTCTCGAACCCCAGACCTTGGACACACTTCACTGCATGAAGTACCACTAAGCCACAGCAGATATGCAATAATTTGCTGCTGGAATAAATATATCATGCATTACAATGAGTGAATGTAAAGGAAAAATAGGAAGGCCATAACACAAAGCTTGTTCTGTGGATCTTTACCAGCAATTGTTGTGGAATTGCATTACATGAGTGTGATAAGAGAAGCAGCCATTCTAGCAGCAAATAATGTTACAGAGGCACTTTACAACCCCCACACAGTATCATAGCAGGACAAACACTGGCATATCTGATTAGGGCAGAGACCATACTTCCTAACTGTGACTACTTTTCAGGGATGTACCTGATTGTGAAACATATTTTAGCTGTGTCCCTCTGAATCCCTCTGAAAAGTACTGATGTCAGTCAGAAAGGTGGGGTATTACACAATGAATACTGACAATGATAACAGTAGACACCGCTTGTACTTCATAAAAGGTGTACTAATCCATAGGCACTGCTTCACTCAAGTCTACACTTACTGTCTCTATTATGTGTAAGGTGTACCTCACTTTTAACTACCTATCCCTGACTCCATGCAAAGATGTATCTGAGTGTTTCATAGGCCTGGCAGAGGCAGAAACTCACAGGCATATCAGCTATTCTGCTGTTACACACTCTGCAAATAGCTTTGGTAGGACTTCCACAAGCATACCCTTATGTAGGAGTACAACACAGAAATACCAAAGGATGTAGCCATGTACTGGTAGCAACTGACTGTAACAGTGCCATTGTACCAGTGCTGAAAACACCTGTGGGTTGTACAGACAAAGAATAACAGTGTAACATCTGGCTACCATCTGGATAGGTTCACAGTTGGGAATTATGCAGACAGCCTTGATAAACTAACAGGTACACACCAATCCTTTAAGTCCAGTAAGATAACATTCACACAATAATACATAATGTTCTCTGTATGTCAGCATCCCCCCACACAATTAAAATATACTTGTGTGTTTAGGGTCTACCAAGGATGTAGGTAGGCATACTCAGTACTGGAATTGTCCAGTTTTCCTGAGAACCCTGTGCTAATGTCAACAATAAAAAACACAAACCCTGCAGAAGTGAGTACATTAATATTCACAGTATAACAGTTCACAAACAGTTCATGTGCCAAAAGAATACTTCTCAATAACTACTTTTGTATGGCAGTTAATTATATGAGTAGAAAAGAAACTACATAGTCACATATATCTTGTGTAAGCATTTGTAAGGGTGAGATAAACTCTATACTGATAGCTCTGTACTGGAAGTGGCAACAGTCAGGTCTGAGTACAACATGTACATCACTGTCTACACCTCTAGCTTCAGATATAAGAAGTATACCAACCTTCTGACTTACACAACAGTGTCCACAGCAAACAAGCATGGGCCCCACTCTGGAAATCTGAAAGGGCTATGCCTACATACCTTAGCAATTTATACTTTGGGTTGCTATGACAGTGAGTACTGCAATTACCACACAGCAGGCTGTATGCATTTGCCAAATGCTGGGCACCAATTGGTGCAGAGGGTATCACATGCACATGCGCAGATACCTATAAAAGTAGACTGTACTTGCTATCCCCACATGCAATCATTACATTACACATGTCAGCGACTATATAACTCCTGGAGAGTAGTGAAAAAAAAATTATTACTTAATAAAAAAATATTTAATTAAGTAAAAAAAATATATACTTAATTACTAACCAAAAATATTAATTAAGAAAAAAAAATACTTAATTAATAACCAAAAATAAAAATGAAGTAAAAAAAACTTTTCTTAATTAATAAAAAATAAATAAATAAATAAAAGTTGTCAAAGCATACACAGATGGACCTGAAAGTGACAAACAGCTATGTAACAGATATGTAGTTACCGGCAAGTAGTAGATGTTTATGAAGAGTACTGTACATACTCTGAAATATGCATATGTGGCAGCAGTAGGTATGTATGCACTGATGCCATGCATAACTACTGCCATGGACAAATTAGTGTGTAGCTGTGTGCAGTGGGACATAACTGTGACATATGTAGCTCAGCATTATATGTCAAACATCTGATCATGTTATCTATGTTCTGTACAGTACTGTGTATAATGACAGTTTGGGGGAGTAGTGCAAACACCTACATAAACTTGGATGTGACAGAGTAAGACATGCATGATAGTCATATAATGTGTAGCTTAGCATTGGCAACTGCTGTACCAGGCTAGTATAGTAATGTAGCATTTGTAGCTATATATACTCCCTGTAATATTACTGTATGCACACATGTGACAACTGTTCATGTTGTAGCAAGGCCCAACAGGTCATCCGTGAGGTGTACGGACTTACAACATAGTGGACCTTGTGTGTGTATGGCACACACATATGGAGAGATATTTATGTGTCCGATATATTAGCATCTTAACATGTGCATAGAGCAAGGGACATACTGCAACTGTTTGTGAAGGGTGGACATTTATATGTTGGTGCAGGTTGTTATGTACATATTTTTATGTAGGTTGGAGTGTGTGGCAAACAAGACAGCATACAGTGCTGGCATATGACATGTGGTGTTTAAACACTGTGGGTATGATTTGTTAGGTTTTTAATCTTCCAGGCAGGGGGTCCTGCTAAAGATACATGGGCTGAGAATACCTTCCATGCATTCTGCACAGGACTGTGCAATATTATTACATAACTGTATCCCTCTCAACATTTGCATAATTGATATTCCCACCATGAAAGGTGAACTGTATATGTGCCTATATGTATATCTATATGTACACCAATGGATGTTTATATGTATGCTCAAGCTCAATGTTGTGAATGTATTGCCATCCCTTTTGTTAAAAACCCTGTACCCATGAACTACCACATAGGTGGTAGTCTACTCAACACCAAAAGTGTGATAAGAGACCATGGGACACAGGTGGACAGTAGTGTCCCTTTTGATAATCACAATGCCACACTAGTCATGTAAACTGTGTATGGTCCACATGTCATGAGAAAATGTGTGTTATCCATGGAAAAAGATTTCAGTGTTCCACTCTACTCATCAGTCATAAAATCCATCATAGAGTACAATGGCCCTGTTGGTATGTACCTCAGAAGACATCTACACCAACTGTAGACACCAGACACATACCTCACAAAGAGTATTACCAGACTCAAACAGATGCCCTATGCAGACTGTCTTACAAAACCACAGCTACATTGTGTCGCACATGCATACCGCCTACCCAGAGGCAAACTCTGCCTAACATACAAAGCTATGCCAAACCCACAGGTGTTGGACATGCTCCATATAAACAGATTAAAATCCATACAAGTTACACACTGTACTGATCTAAACCTTGTAACGTCAAAAAGCAGAACATGCTGGAGTGGTACATTATCATGTCAGACACATACCATACTCTGGAACTAACTACCTATCAATAGCAAATAAAGGTCCTCATTAGCAGTTGTCATGAATAATCATGATGACTGGATGTGAGATAGGAAACACAACCCGGGATTCACCTCTGTGGCTCTGCATGACAGGGGCACATGGACTTAAATTACATGGGTGTTGAATGGCAGGGTACCATATGGCTAGGCTTCCATAGGCCCTACAGCTAATAGCCTATCAGCTAACTAGGACCCGATATACACACGCATGTACTTGTTGCATTACTTGCTATGTGAGGTTGACTGAGCGTGATGGTGAATGTGTAGGTGAATGTGTCAAAGTTGTGTATATGTGTGATAGCCTAGTGGGAAACTGTTTATATCATGGTATGTAGTGTTGTAGCTCTGATCCCAGCAAAAGATATGTATGCTATTGCTAGGCAGGAAAAGCAGTATGGCATACGTTGTGACGTAGTCCCGTGGTGTTGACTGGAGTGTGCCATTGTAGGCTAAAGCAGTACATGTATGCTTATTGATTAACACTAGTGAATACAAATCCCGTATGAACTGTAGTACTACCTGAAGCTGTAGGCCTAAACAGCACAGTATGGTGTATATCCACATTTCTTGGAAACACTGTTTTGTTTGTTACCGGTAGTCCTCACACATTACATACCTCAGGCATAAGGTTTTGTAAGTGCTGACACACAGTACTGTATGGTACACAGGTAAAACTCATCTGGGTTGCCATACCTTTGTGTCTTGTAGGTATGTCTGATGTGTGTGTGGGTATGCCTGTAACATGGCCTCGGAGGTATGTGTGTCACAGGATATAAGTGCATATCTAGCAACATGTATAGTGCAGTACAACAGTATGCCACCTATATTGATGAATGTGCACATATGTTACTTAAGGGTTTGCTATCAACAAGTACCATGGTGTACTGGTAGTACTGCAACTGTACTTTACATTCATTTCAATGGATGACAAATGTCTGTATGCATTAGCTTCATATGTACCTCCTGTGGCTAGGTGGAGCATTGTGTCACATACAGTGTGCCATGTACTGTTGTATAGTCTTACATGCTGGTTTCACTTTGTTGCTGTGCAGAACATGGTTTGGTCTATAGTATGTGCCAGGCACTGTCAGGCAGTTGTGGGCTGAGCAGTGATATGTGGTATTAAAAGTGTATATCTACTGACAGCCAATAGGTTGCTATATATGGCATTTCATTGATGTCTGTACTTTAGAATGTTAAGTGTGCCACATGACTTGCTCACAATTATTGTTTTATTGTCTTCCAGGGACATGTCTCACAATCGAAAAACCGCGTATTCCCCTGAAGAGGAGGAAGTCATCCTAGATGCCCTAATACAACATCACAACCTGCAGTTCTCCAGAACCAGCCAGGACCAGCATGGGCGCACTGCAATGTGGCAGGATGTTGTCCGTCGGGTGAATGATGTAGGCATGCATAACCGGACTTATGAGCAGGTACGCCATCACTGCAGTGATTTAATCAGACATGTCCGGCAGCATGCCTCCGATGTCCACAGACAACAGCTTGCCACAGGTGGTGGTGCAGCAACACATCCACCCCTCACCAGAGTGGAAGAGCTGCTCCTCAGTGTGGTGGCTCCTGGCCAACCACTACAACAGACATGTGTCATCATGGAGGCCGGAGTCACCCAGCACGTCGATTCAGAGCTTGCAGGTAACATGGCATATCTGTAGACTACTGTTAGGTCGATTGTTAGAACATGCAGTTATCAGATGCGTACTGTGTATTTAGAAGATGTGGAGCCTGATGTCATGCAATACTGATAATTTGGTACATAATCTGTATGCCTGTGACTGTCACCTGTTGTACTACAGTAAAATTGCAAACTCACAGCAGCAATGCCATAGTTGTTGACACTGACAAACTGTCTCATATCCTTGTAGGTCGCTCTGGTGTGATAGCAAGACAGCAGACCCATGCTGGTGAGTGTTTTACATTTAATATAGCATATAGCATGTGCATGTCATAGGAGAGTTGTAGGCCATATACACATGTAAAACACCTAAACATAATGCATGCTCTGCATGTTCTGTGTGGGACTATGCACATCCCAGTAACATGAGTAGCTGCCTCAAACACATGCAATACACGAGCATCCCAACCAATTGTGGTACACTGTAGTGGACATTGTATAGGCAGAGTCAATACACATGCACACAACATACACCACTTTGTCATACACAGTAAGTGTTAATATGATACACATGGCATATGTAAACACCTGCTGTAAGGTCAGACTCCAGTATCCCAAATGTCATTAACACAGCACACATACTGTACCTGAGGGGTAGAGGCCTATCATGGGGTGGTGCGACACGCTTCAACACACAACACATTCATGTTAGACAATGCTCCCTATCGAACAACTTACATACCCATGTAACAACTGGCTGTGAAATGGTTAATGTAGCCAAAGTGGTGCAGGTCAGGTACAGCAAGATAGTTGCCAGTGTGGCATACATTAGTGGCCATGAGTGACCACATGATGCTGCCTGATGATGGCTCATGGTACTACACTACATCCAGTTACAGTAACTACAGTACTACACATAGCATTCATTGCTATACACCTGACAGTTATGTGCATCCGGCCATGGTATGTATACCTATGAGTGATGGTGCACAGGACATTGGAAAGCATTTTATACTCGCACATCAATGTTGTGTCCGTGTACACATTGTGTTCCAGGGTGAGGCCAATCATTGAACAACACACATGCATCAAAGACATGTATACTGTTATCAACAAGGACTCTCTACACTTGCACTGCATGCTGTTGAGCAACATACATCCTGTATGCTGACACATGTGATAGGACTCTTTGGCTTGTGATACTGTACTCCACCATCAACCACTAATGAGTATGTTCTGTATTGCTGTTGGTGTGTGTGTGTGTGTGTGTCAACTTGACTGAGTAGTGTATTTGTATTCATGTGTGCATGTGTTCATGTGTGCATGTGTGCATGTGTTCGTGTGTGCATGTGTGCATGTGTTCATGTGTGCATGTTTGCATGTGTGCATGTGTTCATGTGTTCATGTGTGCATGTGTGCATGTGTTCATGTGTGCTAACATCCTATACAGATTGTAAAGTGTGTTTCCTGTCTTCTTCTCACAGGTGCTGAGGTTTTGTTGGATGAGTGCAACAGGGAACCTGAAGTCACTGCCACAAATAGTGGACATGATGATACATGTGTTGTGGCACAGGCAGGTTTGACAGAGTCTGTCGTTGGTCTGCCAATCAACAGTACACAGCTTTCCACCCCATCTATGTGCACATTCATACTGCCAATACATCCCTCAACACCAATGGCCTTAGCTGATGAACAGCCTACAGTAAGCATTGACCAGGATAGTGTGGTATCTATGGCACATGCAACCTGTCACAGCAGCCATACCCAAACACCTGGAATGGTACCACATAGGCATATGTCCAGGGGTTCTCGTGGGAGCACTGCTGGTCATAATGCCCCTGGCAGACATGCCTCCACAGGTCTCACAAACTCAGGTATGTTTTGGGCTGTAATGCAGGCACAGGAATGTATGGAACGGTACACCAGGCAGGGACTAAGGGTGCAGAGGGCCCATAACACCACTATCAATGACAGTATCCATGACCTTGCCAGTGCCATCCGTAATTACACCGAGGTCATTGATAGACGTTGGGGGAGACACTAGATGTCCTCCACAATGTAATGTCCATGTGCCAGGACAGTGCAGGATGGCTGAGATGTCAATGTGGACGTATGCCAGCAACATCATCAGCTGGCAGTCTTCGCGGATGACACACAAGTCCCAGCCGCTCCCGTAGTGGCAGTACCAGCCCCAGCAATGTTGGGGCTGGGCTGTCAATAGACCATCCTAGATGACCACGTGCATGTGGCTCTGGCCAGTCCCAGCAGGGACATGGGTCCAGTCAACATCCCTCTGCCTCTGACGATAGCACCCAGTCTGGCTCAGTACCCGATACTGTCCGTGGCACCCCTGCCAGGCACAGGTACTGTGTCCGTGGCTGGAGTCAGTGATCTGTACAGCCTGGCAGGTACAGTCTGTGGCTGTCCCACAACCTCCCGTATTTGGCAGCCACATGGTAGAACTGTGTGCATGCAAACACACACATAAACCAAACACCTAGGGCTAACACATACACACACACATTACATCAACATTGACCCATTCTGTACTGTTGTCCCACACACACACACACACACACACACACACACACACACACACACACACACACACACACACATGTCGATTGGATGGGTCATTGTCGGGCTCTGGCAAACCAACAACACACCCTGTGCATATGATGAAACTGTGCCACCTCCTGTCACCTGTGACATTGATGCAGGAACAGGCTAACATGGTGCTGATGCACAGGGTGACCTAATAGCAGTGTAGCAATGTTAGCATGTTGTCAATAGTAACGTGTAATGATATCCTTGTAGGTATATCTGAGCAGGCATGATACATTAAAGCTATGATTATCAATGTAGTATTGTTTACACCAGTGTTAATTCCAAAAATGTATTGTCCACCCATGTGCCACTTGGCTGATGTGTGTGGTACTGGCAGCATGTGTTGGTGAGTGGATGGTACGTGTGTGATGTGTGCAGTACAGATTTGCAGGTGTACATTTGTGAACATGGTGGAGGTGCACTGTCTGCATGTACGTGCATAGTGGACACATGGGAAAGGTGACATGCCCTGTATTACACAGTGTTAACACTTCATTTTTCCTATTGGTGGCCAGTATGCATTTTACTACACATATGTTACAACTTGGGTACACATTTGTGTATGACATGGTTTGACACTATGCTGTGGGTGATACTGTTAATATCGGTCATTCGTTTGCATTCTGGTAGTATACATAACCTCAACAGCCTGACTTTAACCAGTCGTTAGATGATGTCTTGACAACTGACACACAGATGTAGGATACACAGTAGCATTTGAATCCTTCCAGTACTATACTATACCAGTAACCAGTGGTATTGACCACCACCCATTCCTGGGACCACTCCTGTTTGGCATGTAGTCATCCTAGATACAAGCAAACACACTAGGGATATGTCCGTCCACATCTGGTAATGCATACAGTGGCCTACAATGCATTCTCCGGATGAGACACTTATCCTTCACAAGGGTATCATACAGACAGATACCTGTTCACCAACCCATGCTGTAAAGGTATAAGCCAACTATAGCATAGTCATCCACATTTACTAAGCATAGTATCCTGACAGTACCACATAGGGAGTAGTCCACAACATGTAGCAGGGGTACCGATGTGTACATACAGCCACATGTTATGTCATCTGTCCTTTGGTATTCACATTTCCAAAGGTGTTCTGATGTCCCTTGGTGTATCACATAAGCAATAAGGGGTCTGTATGCATATCCACGAAGTTGTTGTGCACCTATAATAATGCCCATTATTGACAGACTGTTTTGTGCTTGAACATGTCTGAAATATACCCCAGGCATGAACCCTCACTCACACTATTCTATAGAAACTGTCATGGGTGTGTGTGACACAGATGACCTAGGCCACAGACCACTACAGTGGCTTGCCTTGTCACATACATACATATGTGACCTAAGATCTGAGAAGCAGCAGCACAAACTGTCAATGGAAACAGATGTATTCATGTAGAAAGCAGGCTTCACACCTATGAACTAATTGAGGTCACATGTACATATATGTATCTGCCACACAGATACCTGAAGTTTGCAATGCACACACTGTTGTTTTACTGATATGTCATACAGTAGTAAAAGCAATACCCACACGACATTGACCAACAGTGTCACACACACACTCAGCAACTGCTGGATTCAAACCCTTACTTAACTATGTTATGATATTATAGAGATGTGCATTAACATGACACGCTACATGCTTTACTAAGGAATTTTGTTTCCACTGCTGTACTTGTGGGATACTGACATCATCAGACTTGCCAAAGAGGAATTTACCTCTTTTAATGTATTTTCCTAGTCTCCAAAAAGGGAACTCCTCTCAAAGGAAATCACACACATGCATACACCACCCCCCCCCTCCACACACACACACACACACTCAGCAATTGCAGGATTCAAACCCCTACCTAATTACGTTATGATAACAGAGAGATACACATTAACACGATGTGCTATATGCTTTACTGATTGGCTTTTTTTTCCTGCTATATTTGTAGGATGCTGACATCATCAGACTGGCCATGGTAATGTGTATGCACTTTCTTTTATGCAATCCCAGGAATGAACCATGTAGGACAGCAGGTGTTAACAGCTTGAACAGGACTCCACAATTCTTAGCTTGTGTGATCTATCTGTGGACCAATTGCCATTCCATCATATGACAATACATATATATGCACAGATTGTTGATTCTGTGGATACAACATGTGTCTGGGATGTTGATAAAGGGCTATTCAAAGTCTATGTGGGACGTGTGTAGCTCCTTTCAGTGATGTATGTCCTGGGTGGCTGCCTTGCAAACAATATAGCAGGTCTGGGAACCATGATCTGCCCATGAACAAACCAAAGTTGGTAGGGTTGTGTGTTCATTGGCTTCCAATAGCTCTGTTTATGACTTCAGTCATGATGGACTCCATGGCCTTGCAGATCAGACTTCATAGACTTATAGGACTATAGTTCCCATGGTCTGTTGTGCAGCAACACTTGTGGGGTGTGCCATATGTTGCTGTAACCCATTCAACAGTTTCAGATCCTGCAGAGAGGGTGAGGCTCAACAGACTGTTCAGTTGCAGGGTCTGTTTGTTCTGCAGTTCACTTATGACACATATAGGGAAACAATGTAATCCAATTGATGCCATGTTTTCAGCTTTGGAAGGAGCTGTTTACACATTCTACATGTGATATCTCCTGGTATGATGATAGGGCCTTTTGTCAGTGGGAGGTGGGTATGTATGTATGGGCCTGTCTGACAGGATGTTGGCATTGTCAGTCAGGTGCAGTTGGCCTTGACACAGGACATATATGAGTGTACATTGCTATTTATGACATAGCTGAAGGAAGTGTCATGGTTCTGTCTGGATTCCACAGATAATCTTTCCAAAACACCGGCAAACCTGAGCACTAAACCCCTGTTATACTCTTTTACACACTTAACACCCTACTGATCCTTTTTGATCAGTCAACAGAGTATTTCATCATAATATCCTGACTTGTCCAAAGGTTGGTTTTGTGTGTACTCTCCAGTCCAGCTGGTGAATATGGGAATTTTGAGGCAATGTTACAACTGTCTTATGTACACACCACAAATCCAGTCTCACATAGACCTATAGCAACAGCAAACAAAACACATTACCACACAAAAACATACTCGGAGGGTCTAAATAAAATCTGCCAAAACAGCAGCAGAGACCTCCAAAGCAGACACCCAGACAACTGCTACCCCACAACAATACCCATATATCACATAGTTCACAAAGTCAGTGTGCCACACAGTCACTGCACTTAGGGCTAAACAACACACCTAATACACTTGTAATAGGTGACTCTATTGTCAGACACACTGACGTCCCACTCACCAGGCTGAACAAGGAGAAGGTCACTTTGAGCTGTCTGTCGGGTGCCAGGATCTGCAACATAACACATGCACTCAGGTCACTCCAAAGTAAGTACGAATATGGCTCCATCATTGTCCATGCTGGTGTGAATGACCTCAGACATTCCTCTCTGGACTACATGACAAGAGACATAGAGCAGATCTCTGATCATGTAGCCCAGGCCAGTATAACCCTGACCTTGTGTAGCATCTTACCCTCACCAAGAATGATGGCACAGTATACAGACAAAATGATCAATTTTAATAGTTGGCTAACATATTGGTGTCATTCAAAGGGGATCCAGTGTCTGTCAGCCTGGTATGACATGCTTGACATGCCACGTTGCTTCACTAGGGATGGCTTGCACCTGTCACCCCTGGACTTTCAAATACTGGCTAAGGCTCTTGCCAACCCCATAGTGCCTTTTTTAAGCAAGGCTCAAAAGACAAACCCACCTCCATAGACAATACAAGGTAAAAGAAACTAAGGGTAATGCTGCTCAACACCAGATGTCTAAACCTCAAAATGCATGCACTCAAGGCTCTCCTCAGTATGGAGAATATCGATATCTGTGCAGTAACAGCCACCTGGTTCAGGATCCCGAAAGCACCCCAGCACTACCAGGTCATACTTCATACCATGCTTTTCGGCCACAAAACTCGGACCGACCAACACAAATAGGGGGAGTATCCATATACATCACAGATACACACACCTCCAGGTTAGTAGCACTGCACGAAGCATCGGAGACCATCCATGTGCAACTAACAGTGGGCAAAACTGCCTTTCAGTTTGTAGCCTGCTACAGACCACCCTCCCAAACTCAGGAACCGCACTCAGCTTTCCTGAGAATACTGGAGAATATGAAGGTCTCTCCAAACACCATTATATTGGGTGACTTCAACTACCCAAACATTGACTGGGAATACTACTCAAGCCCCAACACCCTCGCCCAATGGTTGCTAGAATTTATAAACTGAAATGCTATGGCACAACTGGTAACCACACCCACAAGAGGGGAAAACATATTGGACCTGATCATCACCAACATGGGGACTCTATGTTCCACACCAGAGGTATACACCTGATTGGTAAGGTCAGACCATATATTTATCTCACTGACATCCATATCCTGTCCCCACCCCCATCCTAGGTAATCTCAGTGAAGAACTTCTCAAAATCAAATGTCACACTTCTCAAAACCGAGGTGGTATCCTTCAAAGACCCTGGGACAGTGGTAAATACAGCTCAGACCGCAGAATCCTTTACAAACACATTCTATAGACACCTACTGGAATGCATGGATCATGCTATCCAAAATAAAAATAAGACTCACTCCTCCAAAGGCAGGGGACCTGTCTGGTGGACCCCGGCCATAAATAAGCTATACAACAAAAAGAGGAGGCTACTACATGATGGAGCACAATCCCAAAAAGGGAAGGCATCTCTGATCAGTACTAGCAAGAAGCTACGATCACTAATAAATTAATCTAAGGCCCGCTTTGAAAGAAAAATTGCACCAGACACTAACGACAATCACAAGGCCTTCTTTAGTTATGTCAGGAACCTGGGTGGCAACTCCCAGATATGCTGTGAGTTAGTGCAAATGAAAAAAATACACTGAACCCACAGACATTGCCAACATATTGGCAAACAGGTTCAGTGCAAATGTCTCTCCCCCCATCCCCCATAAAGAGAAAATGTCCATCCCAACAGAGTGTAGCCTCCCTGACATCAAAGATGAACAGGTGAGAGCTGCCCTCTCCAAAGCAGACAACACAGCATCAATGGGACCGGACGGTGTCCCAGCCTGCATCTTAAATGAGCTTCATGAAGAATGTAATCCTCATATTAAGTCACTGTTCAATATCAGACTTACTGCAGGATATGTACCCAAGGAATGGAGTACAGCAACAGTGGTCCCACTCCACAAAGGTGGTGCCACAATGGTCCCCAGACACTATCGCCCTATAAGCCTAACTAGCTTGGTCTGCAAAGCTATGAAGCGTATCATCATGGAACTCATACACAAAGACATCGGAAACCTACAGACACTAGATCCTACCCAATTCGTTTTTGTTGAGGGCAGATCTTGCCTCTTGAACCTTGTCAACTTCTTTAAACAGTTACCAGGTCCATAGACGTAGGGAAGGTAGTCCACACAGCCAACCTGGACCTCACAAAACCCTTTGACACAATACCCCAGTTGGGCATCATAAATAAGCTCACCAGCTTAGATATCAACACATATGTCACAAGATGGATTGCAAACTGGATCAGGGATAGCACCCACATGGTCAGTATTGCAGGTGCCATGTCTGACTCTACACCAGTTACAAGTGGCATCCCACAAGACTCAGTCCTGGGACCTCTCTTGTTCAGTTTATATTTCTCTGACGTACAGGCTAACACAGGAGGACTATGGCTGACCAAGTTTGCAGATGACTGCAAACTGGGTGCCATAATCGACTCTCTAGCTGGCACAAGCATCCTCCAAAAGGGTCTCACAGAGATGGAT
Organism: Protopterus annectens; assembly: GCF_019279795.1. NCBI lineage: Eukaryota > Metazoa > Chordata > Ceratodontiformes > Protopteridae > Protopterus > Protopterus annectens. The sequence continues at coordinate 1,478,380,731 of NC_056746.1, forward strand.
AACTGGTGCCAGAGCCATGGCCTACAGCTAAATGCCATTAAATGCATAGTCATCCCCTTTGGGAATAACAAAGTGCCCACACACCCACACATTACCACATAGATGGTAATCCATTAAGTACGGAAGAAGTTGTTAGGGATTTGGGGACCCGAGTAGATAGTAATCTTGCCTTTGACAATCACGTTGTCAAAGTGGTTAGACAGACCTTCTATATAGCTCACCTTATCCCAAAAGCTTTCACATCTAGATCAAGTGAGGTCATTGTGCCCCTATACTCATCATGCCCATGATTGGATACAATGCACATTTGGGATGTACCTTACCCAACACCAGCAGCAATGGCCACAAAAGTACCTCACCAAGTGGATCTAGGGACTCACACAGATGCCCTGCGCAGTTCAGCTAAAATAACTCCAGCTCTACTCAGTTGCTTACCACCTACTCGGATGCGATCTGTGCCTGATGTTTAAAGCCATGTCCAACCCAGAATTAATGGACATGCTCCACCTCAGGATATTCAAATGCCTTAGAGCTACACGCTCCAGGGACTTAAACCTCAGCACAGATATTAATAGGACATGCTGGAGGGACAGATTCATATCCCAGAGACTCCCCTCACTCTGGAATGAGATCCCAGTCCCACATAGGCAGAGCCCCTCACTGACCCTCTACAGGAGAAATCTTGACAAGTGGATGGGTGATCGTATGTTTACCCCAGGGATCTCTTCTGGGTCCCTGCTAGACAGAGGCACAATAAACTAACCATAAAAGGGCTATCTTGTGTGACCTACTATTCACACGCACAGTCTACTAATCTAACATTGTTGCAAAAGCCAAACACACTCTGGCTAGGCTTATAAATGCCCTAGGGCAGATAGCCTAGTATCAACCTATGAACCTATGATAATGTTTGGAGTGCACATTGTTTATTGATGATACTGATTGCAGGTTTTTTATCTTCTTTGCTTTCCCACTTTCTATGAATAACCTAAGTATCTGTATTACATATTTGATTATGACAGGGTTCCAATATATTATATATGTGTCTGTTGTCATATAACTGTGTGCACAAGGCAGATTGGTGAATAGTGAGAGGTTCCTGGGTTAACACATGCAACTGCCGGATATGTGTGGCCCACTGCTGTACTCAGACATGGCCTAAGTGTGTGAGCATGCCCAGTTTGGCCTTTCAGTGTTTTGTTGCCCGACATTTGTCTCAAAGTGTGTGAGCATGCCCAGTGTGACCTTTCAGTATGTTGCTGTCTGAAGTCCTCTACATTTGTTAATGTGTGTGAACATGACCAATATTAACATTTATACTATATGTGTGCTGAAAATCAGGTTCTATTTTTACTGCAGGGCACACCTTTGTGTCATAACTCGACAGGGATTTTGCTGTGCCTGCAGGGTTTCCATGAGATACTTTGCATAGACTTATCACCATTTCTTCATACAGGCTGACCAGTGAAATACTGTCATGGTTTACTGGTTCAGTACTATGACTATAGTACACAGTATCCTGGGTTCGAGGACTGTCACTGATTTATGTTTTCATACTGAGCAGACCAGACTGCTTAAGGGCCAGTAGAGCAAATATGAGCTGTTTACCTGCTTTTCCTCAACTTTGACCAAGCTTGTACAACATTGCTCAACATTAACCAATATTGCTGAACGTTGCCCAATATTGCTCAGCATTGACCAAAGTTGTGCTAGTTAGTGTGTGCAATTTTGTTTACATATACTAAATAGTGGTAAAAGCTGTTTAGCACTGCTTTATATTGCTTAACACATGGCAATCATGCCTCAGGTGGTGCTGCAGGGCTGCCTATGTCAGATGCACATACTACACTCCCTATACATGTTTGAAAACAGGCAGTGTCAAGTTAGGCATCACTTTTACTATATGTGCGAGTCAGAGAGAGAGGTATCATTTCCAGGGTTCCTACTGAGCCAGTGTATGTGCTATGGGTTGCCTCTTTGCCAAGGCCAAAGCATACTGCCCACACCTCCTTCTGCCTACTGGGGCAGGCTCAGGTTGTTCCTCCTCCGAGTCACGTTCTGCCTGTGATGGCCTTGGCAATGGTGGGGGGCTGTTTGGCCCGGGCCTATGCTGCTCCTGTTGCAGCTGTTTTTGCAGGATCATATTATGTAGCATAGCACATACCATGACAATTTGGGTACATGTAGTTGGTGAGTACTGCAAGGCTCCACCAGATGTGTCCAGGCACCGGAACCGTGACTTGAGCAGCCCAAACACATGCTCGATTACATTTCATGTTTGTGCGTGTGCCTCATTATGGCATTCCTGTTCAGGTGTGTGTGCATTTCTGATGGGTGTCATCAGCCACGGCTCTAGTGCATAGCCAGCATCCCCCACTAGGTGACCATGAGGGATGTCCCCATTGGCAAATGTCTGGTACAGCTGTGTCAGATACGGCCACACAACAAAATGCTGGAATATAAGAACTGTAGACAACACACCAACCATTGAGAAAAACACTTTATAAAAAGGCAAAGCTTTTGGGCAAAAACCCTTCTTCAATACTAATACTTTATAAAGTGTTTTTCTCAATGGTTGGTGTGTTGTCTACAGCTGTGTCAGATGCCAGATATGGGAATTATGGTAGCTTCCAGGACAGCCAGCACACACATTCAGTATTAAGCCCTGGGCATCACACACGACCTGTAACGAAAAATAAGCTGAACAACAACCGTATATCCCTGAGAATAGCAGGATCAAGATGCCCCAACAAACTCGAAGCTGGAAGATCAATGTACACAAGTTTATTGACATAAAAGAGCCACGTACAATGTGCTCAGATGCTAAAGTGGTTAAGCGCTTTCATCTGTCTCAACACAGATTTCATCAGAACCAATAAAGCTCCTACAATCCATTCCTTTTATAACATTTATGGCGCCAAAATCCTTAAATCTGCAGATATTAATTGAAATGCATTAATTAAAAATACAAATGTGCTATTTCTTAAAAAACTTTTTGTTTACAATATTTAAAACAATCCTATCTACTATAAACATGTACATCTCCTATTTAGTTCATAGAAAAAAGATGCAACTTGAACATTATTAAACTAAAACATAACCCTATGAGAATTATAAAGTTTGCATATACTATCTTTGAACATCTGCTACTTTCATCTACATGTAGTACAACATTCATCTACTATTAAATACCTTATCCTCCACTCAATGTGTTAATATCATACAGTTGTTCATATTCTATATTTGCCGTAGGGATAAAAAGGAACTAATACATAGTTAATTTACACTACTGTATCCAGATTACCCAAAAGTCAGGTAAATTTACTAAAATCATGTACTATAACCCAAAAGTAATATATATATATACAATAGTATGTATATATACTAATATACAAAATCCTTTAACAATATATTAAGAATTACTAATAAACAGGTTCTCCTGTATAGTAACAATTTAATTCAAAGCTAAAAAAGGTTTCAAACTGATATAATCATTTATACCTGGTGGTGTTGTTGCATCTGTGCATATTTGCCATTTACTTTCAACCCATGCCAAGTATGTCTTCCAATTTCCACCTCTGTCACTAATCTCTACTTGATCAATAATGGCGAAAGTAAAATTGTGTTCTGTCCCCTTGTCCAAAATATGCTTACATAATGCATTTTTTGAATCTCCCTTTTTTATCCTGTACATATGCTCGTATATACGAGTCTTAAACTTCCTCTCGGTTTTGCCTATATAAAAGGCCGAACATTTTGTACAGGTAGCTATATATACTATACGTTGAGAGTTACAATTCCCATTTTTACATATTACCTTGGTATGCATAATATTACCCAACCTAATCTTTTGTGTAGTGTTAATATATGTACATTGTTTACAGGAGCCACATTTTCTAGTGCCATTCATTCTCTTTTCACTTAATCCATTTATTCCTTGCTCTATTAATCTTTTTATATTATTTCCAGTCTTGTAAACCGTACAAATCTCCATTCCTACTATATTTCCAATAGGGCCCATAGTAGTAATTAAAGACCAATGTTTTTTGAGAATTTCAGTAATTAAACTGACATATGGATTAAATCTTATCACACATACTTTTCTATCCCAATCCTTGCTCAATTGTCTCTGTGGTACATTACTATTCCCCAGCAAGGGTTTGTATTTTTGTCCCCATTGCATTTTCACATAAGAAATTACATTACCCAACAGTGACCTCGGATAACCTCGATCCTGAAATAATTTAGTAACTGTGTCTAACTCACTATTCATACTTTCAATCGTGGATGACATTCTCGCTGCTCTTATACACTGACCCTTCACAATATTTTTGAAAATATGTGGTGGATGGCAACTACTAAAATGGATGTAATCATTTGAAAACGTGGGCTTCCTGTATAATCTAGAGGTAAACCCATTACCTGTGTTGCCTATCCAAGTGTCCAAATATGCAATACCTGTTTTGTCAAATTGAAAAGTGAATCTCAAAAAATCTGTAGTGTTATTGAGATATTCTATGAAAGTGGGAATCATATCTGTAGGTCCAGTCCAAATGATGAAAACGTCATCCAAAAATCTGGTATATAACCTCATATACTTGAAAAACTCACTGGGAAATATATGTTGGTTCTCCCACTCGAGCATGACCATGTTGGCAAAATTAATTAAAAACTATTGTAAACAAAAAGTTTTTTAAGAAATAGCACATTTGTATTTTTAATTAATGCATTTCAATTAATATCTGCAGATTTAAGGATTTTGGCGCCATAAATGTTATAAAAGGAATGGATTGTAGGAGCTTTATTGGTTCTGATGAAATCTGTGTTGAGACAGATGAAAGCGCTTAACCACTTTAGCATCTGAGCACATTGTACGTGGCTCTTTTATGTCAATAAACTTGTGTACATTGATCTTCCAGCTTCGAGTTTGTTGGGGCATCTTGATCCTGCTATTCTCAGGGATCACACACGACCTGGCAGTTGATGGAGGGGAAGCCCTTGCAGTTAAAGTAGACCTTACCCCACTCACTGGCTGGTGCTTTGATGTGTATGTGCGTGCAGTCTATTGCACCCACTACCTCAGTGTATTCTGCTATTTGCTGGAAGAGACGCATATTGCTAGCCAATACCTCACGGGAATTGGGGAAATATACATGATCACCGACATGTGCTGACATGGCATCCAGGAACTGGTGCAGTATCCTGGATGCTGATGCTTGTGATATCCCCACCATATCACCAGTTGGACTCTGGAAGGTACCTGTTGCTAATATTCTTAGGCCAATACATACCTTGGTTTCCACTGGGATGGGTTCCACTCTGTTGATTCTGTGTGTGAGGCGTGGCCTGCACAGATCAACAATTTGCTGCATGAGGTCTCTGTCTACTCTATTGCACTCCACTATCTCCAGCTCATGTAGCCCCTGATAGGTTACCCTGGGCCTATACACTCTTCTCCGCCTCCTCACTGTGGGTTGTCCAGCAGCATTTGCATTGTCACCACCCTCAGCATGTTGCATATGTCGCCTTATAACAGCAATGGCAGCCCCTAACATTTTTGCCTCAGTAAAGCTTTTTAAGTTTTCACTTCTCTTAGTTTACTACAGCGTTGCAGTGTCTATGAGGAAAACATGGTGAAAAGTTGTTTGCAGAGTTTTAAGTGCTGGGCTGGGCTGGGCTAGTGTACTACCTGTGTAATTGCCTGATTCTGATTGTTTTCACCTGCTAGCTCTGCTAGTACTCCCTGGTTAACTTCCTACTATTTATTGTGCTTCCTTTTCCCTTTCTGTTTCCTCAGGGGGGCAGCGCCACGCACACAAGTGCAAACATGTTCACACCAGCTCACAAGCATGCACACATGCTTACAAGGACTAAAGCTTGCTTATTCTTGCTAAAATGCACGCACACAGGCGCATACGTGCTTACGCACATTTCAACAACCTTAGACATGTTTACTCTGGCTTAAACGTGCGCACACAGGTGCACACGCATGCACACAGTCTTACTCGGATATACAGGTGCACACCTGTGCACAAACACGTTGCAAGCACTTCAACAAGAAACTTTAGTGTTATCCATGGCATACACCTTCAATTTCTTGCCTTTAGCTAGGGTACCTGTTGACACACCTCTTCCAGTGATGAGTAACTGACAGCAAATATATGCCACTCTGCTCCAATGAGCTTCACTTCTTTCATACATACCCCCCTCGTGATGTCACCTATCTTCTACTCTTATACTCCCCTTATCCTACTCCTACACTCCACTGACTGTGCTCATTTGCTATGTAAACTTGGGATTCACTATCCTTACCCTCATTTGCATAGGATTCCCTACTAATGCTTGGTTACATCTCTTAGACTGAGCTTCTCCCCTTAGCAACCTCTACTCGGTAGCCATGTTGTCTTCCACATGCCATTCCCTTGCATTGTAAATTAAGAATTGCAATAAAATCCATATTTGTGGATTTTAATTATTGATTTTCTGTTTTTTAGAGCACAGCACATTTGTGCGGCATTGCGCTATGCTTAAACTTCGGAGATTGGGATAAAAAAAAGTTATTTTTATTTTATTTTATTTTTATTTTGCATTGGTAAACATTGCCAATGGTCGTATATTTGGCCATTGACATGCATCCTCAACTGGATGCATCCTTTTTTTGGAGCTGTCACGGCTCTGTTTTTGTCAACAGAGTACATTTCTGCAAATAACTCTACTCTTACTCGGACAGATTCAGGTTTCCTGGATCGCAAATTTGCCTCATTTGCATAACTTTCACCAGCAATTGAGGCAATTTGCATATCCTAGCCCTGTCCGTGTAAGGAGCTCTCTTGCATGCCCCTACCGGCTGTTCCTGGATTGCTCGGCAGACATGTTGGCTGCATGGAGTCTTACTCTACTCTTAGACTCCGTGCAAGCCTTCGTGAATCCGGCCCTTAATTATAATAACGACTTAAATTCCATAAAACAAACTCTTAATAAATGGAATATTTTTTTTCACTATGGAAGAGAGATTGTCCTTAACTAAAATGATTATTCTTCCTAAAACTCTACGTCTAATACAATCTTTATCCCTCCCACTCCCAAAAAATACAGAGCATCATTCATTGTTTCTGAAATTGTTATGGTTTCCTAATAAATCTAGATTGGCTTTAAACCATCACATTAGAGACTGGACATTGGGTTCTATTGGTCTTCCAGATTTAGAATTATATTCCTTATCCTCAATTGTTACGACAATAATATCTTAATTAAATAACAACTATAATGCCAAACAGACAGATATGCAGGGAGGTATTTGGTGTTCAATAATTTAAGAAAATCATATCATACTAAAATAGCTACTAATAAATTTCATTGGTTGGTAAAAGATTATTTTATAGAAAAATACAGTTAACCATTATTATATTAATACAATGATAACCTCCTTTAAAATTTTCATTTTCAGGAACCCTGAATATAAAGCATAGATTTTCTTTGTATTTCCAATTGCCTGTACTCAAAATAGTATTACTACATTTAATTTAACAACCATGACTATATTTAAAAACAGAAACTTATTATACTGGTATTAATTACTAGAAAAGAGAAGTTACAAAAGGCTGACCATATTATTAATAAGTTTTAGTTAAGCAAAGACATGTGGTTATAAATTCAAAATTGTAGACAATTGGTTGAACATAAGAATAATCTAATGTAACCGATAATTAGAAATTATTTCCCCACATTCATTGATATATCTTCTATCTAAAATATATAAGGTACTTAAGAAATCAACAGTATGTCACAGAGAAAGCTATCGGGGTTATTTTAGACTTGTTAATAACTACCCAAGTGAAGATAATAAAAAGCTAATACTCCAATCTTGAAAACAATCTACTTCATCACTAAGGTGGAGGATATTCTCTTGGAAGCTCTCACATATAACCTTTATTACACCACATAAAGGTGAATTGATGTTTAATAAAGATATAGGATGCTGGAGATATAAACTAAATGTTAAAGCTGACTGGCAGTATATGTTGTATGACTGTATAAAACTTAAAACATATTGGGATAGTATGAATTCTGTATTACAGTCTGTTTTTTAATGATAAATTTATGCTGACCAAATCTCTGATTTTATTTAAAATACCTATTCCCAAGCGTGTCATGAAAATAAAATATCCTCTTTTATTGAGTATCTTAATATTAGCAAGAAAAGTCATCATCAAGAACTGGAAGAATCAGATGACTCCAACTATGAAGGAATTTGTACACTTGGCAAATGAAGTTTGTCACCTTGAATTTATCACGATGAAGACAAGAACATCTAGAATCACCTCTTCATATAATATGTGGTTGAAATTCAAAGAATTGTTGGATAAACAGACTTTAATGATTAATTAACAACTACTCTTATCACATTTCTTTTTCTCTTTAAAAAGATTTGATTTATAGTAGATACCATTATAAATAGGTATTTTGTTGTTTATTATTATTCTTTAGATATGTATATTTGTTTTATAATATTTCTATGATCATGTATTAAGATTTTGTTGTTAAAATATTCAATAAAACTATTGAGAAAAAAAACATTTGCACTCTATGAGATTGTGCTGACTGTAGGATACACAGTTATACTCTTTTGAACAGATACAGACACCCACCCATTGACCACAGTAAGATTACTACCCCTATCTAACTAGGTACACCTGGTACAGAACTCAGTACTTAATGCAACTGCCATGGTACAAGTCTGCCTGTTATCATTCTGCAGGACAATTTATAGTGGATGACACCATCACTGGATGTTTGAGAGAAGATGTTGGGAGGCCTGAATTAAACAGATGTTTAGTCATGTACAACTGTCAAAATATTTGTACTTCATGAGATTGTACTGATGACTGTAGAAATACACTCTTCTGAACAGACACAGACACCACACACACACACACACACACACACACACACACTCGAGTTAACCACAATGAAAGTAGAACCTCTATCTAACTAGATACACCAGCTATAGAACTCAATACTTAACACAAGTGTCACAGCACTTCTGACTTTTGCAATGCTGTCAGACAATTTATAGTGGATGACATCATTAGTGAATGCTTGAGAGATGATGGTGGGAGGCCAGTAAGAAAAGGATGGGTAGCCATGTACAACAAGGCATTAAAGTTCTGCATGTTACCAGATTTATGATTGTGCAAAGTGTAGTATTTGCTGTTGCACATCCAATGTGTAGGTATACTTTGAAAGACAGTTGTCTGCATTACTACAAGTATTAAACAATCTGAATGTGTATTGTCAGCATGAAGATGAACATGGTATGTAACAAAGCATTTTTTTATTTTATTTCTGCAGTGTAGTTGATATATTTGGGAACAAGTACTGAGGGACCAATTTTCAAGTGCATGGGTGCAGGTAACACATGACTCCAGTGTAAATATGTGTGGAGACATTAAGCAGTTCCTTCCCTTTGATTTACATGAACTTTAATGGGATGAAGACTTCAGTATGCAGTGAACATAAGTAATACATGCTAATCCGCACTTTCCATAGCCCACCACCAAGTTTGCTCGATCGATGGTAAAGTGTTTGTGCATGTGAGATACACAATTATGCTGCTTTCCCTATTTGTGCATATTTAAGCAATGAGCAAACATGACCCTCTGCTTTTCTGATAAAATTCTGAGAGTTCTATTGCTATGCTTACCTCCACGCAAGCAATTTAACTGGAGAGGTGTGGCAGTCAGCACTGTGGATAGTACTGACTGTAAGAAACACACCTGCTGCTTAGCTAAGTCTATGGCAGAAGGTAAGTGCATTAAGATGATTTTTTGAGCCCATATGATACAGGGTTCAAATACAGCTGCATCTAACACTTTTAAATATGCATTTAGAATGCAATGAAATAATTTTTTATTCTACTTTCACTGTGTGTTCTCTTGGTGCAATGTGTTTAAGCAGGATTGTACAGAAATAACTGTGCCATTAAGGAGTCATTCGTCATTGTTCTGCATTGTTGCATGATGCCAAATGGTGCATAAATACAGAGGACAAAAAGTGAAGGCCTCATTGGGTTGTTTTCACTTATGTGTGTGGTGTGTGATTCTATTTTTTGTCCAGATGAAAAGTGTTAAAATGGGGTAGATAGGAAAGCAGTTAAATTGGGGGCAAGCAGGGGAAGAACAAAGGGAACAAAGGGAAAGCAATAGAGGAACAACGTGGAAGGGGATGGGGAAGAACCATAGCTATCCACTTTTTTCAAAAGAGTAAAATGAAAATGTGTGCAGAATATTAACTGAATTTGGACTGTCACCTCAACAAAGAAGGTTTACAGCAATAGTCAATTGAACCAAATCAAGTGTGTCAAGAAGACATGAGCGATGTGGAGACCTAATGTATGGGATGATATATATATATATATATATATATATATATATATATATATATTTTTTTTTTTTTTTTTTGGACAGGCACCCATTTCTTATTTTTTACTTTAGTAAGAGAGGAATGTTTTGTAAGGGACTTAGGTATTTCTGGGTCAGGTAACTGGTGTAATTGAGAACACAGATGCAGGCAAACAGGACAAACAAGACAAGACACAGGGATGGTGAGGGACACAAAAGGTTGGGGGACACTGCGGTTGGGGATATAGATGGGACTTTGAATGCCCATAGCCTATAAACATGGGGATAGTGAGAATTTAGTCCTCACCCGCAGAACTGTCATCACTGTCCCCTTACTCTGTTGGCTGTTGGAGTACTTGAAGTCTTTTTCTATGGAACATAACAGAGAGTATATTCTCCATCTGGTGTAGGCATGCACCAGTGGTGCTGTGCAAGACCCTATGCACCAAGGTTGGCAACTCCTGGTGGGTGACAAAATCCTCACCTCCACATCTACTTCCAGAGGGTATCACAGCACCAGACACTGGAGTAGTGCTACCTGACGTGGAGAGCCCAGGTAGTGCAAGGGCAGCAGAGGCAGTTCTGCCAGGTTGGATCCCAGATGTGCTGGGCATTGGTCCAGGAGCTGGTAGAGTGGGGGAAGGCTGAGCCACAGTGGTTGGACTACCTCCCTGTTCTGTAAAGCATTTTGTGAGTTGTCAGAAATGGATGACATGAAAATGATGTGACCACACATTTAAAAATGAAAAAAAGAGATAAGGGTTGGAGAAGATAAAAAAGGGGATAATTAGTGCCATCATATGTGACATACAATGAATTATTACAATAAAAAGACTTTATTTCTACTTTTACAGTTAAATATACTTCTTAACCAATACAAACTATACTGCGGTGGTGGTGCTGTGGTAGCATTGTCGCCTCACAGTAAGACGTTGTTCTGTTCGATTCTCTGCTAGAGCGTCTTCTGTGTGGAGACATGCGTGAATGGGTGTACCTTTGTTGAAGGTTGTGCGTCAGGGCCGGCAACTCAGCACGTAAAAATCTACTGCCAATCATTAGTGGACCGGAGTTCCACTGTGGCGACCCCTAACTGGGAAAAGCCGAAAGACTCAACAGCAACCAATACAAACTATGACTCATGATTGCTCAAAGCAATCTTTACAATGTGCATATATTGCACATATGCTTGGTCATATTATGCAGATTACATTAACAACAGGGCATTTATGCCACTTCTGTTGAAATTATTTTGTAATATTTTTAAATGATTTGACTATACATTTATCACTTGTGGTATTTAAACCCACAACATGTAACTATAGTATTAGAATTGATTCCTATAGTTGACTTGTACTACAGAGTGAAGCAACCATGCTTGAGGTTACAGTTAGGATATGCATGCTTACTTTGCTACCACTGTATAGAAGAGCAATACCTTAGATAAAATAATAGGTATGTTGTGCTGCATACATGCCCCTTGCTTCCTTCCATCTTTCTAAATGATCAGCATAGACAGCCCTGTTTGTCATTATCTCCTGGTTGGCTGTAGAATCAAAAGAACAGAGAAAGAGAGGAGCATTATGCATGCCAGTCTTCCATATATGCAGCTGCCTATCTAATTTAAATTGTCTTAACTGTATATTTATACAACTGTGGGATATCAACAATCCTAAACTCAGGCAGCCACTGTCCTTTAGAGGTCATTAAAATGGTGTCTGCACCATTCTCCAGTGTGTGGAATGCCACTCGCACTGGAGACAGCCTTGACCAGACCATTCCATGCCTCAGACTTGTACTGGGAGCCAGTATAGTCCCCCTTATAGAGCATTCAGCTGTGGTGCTTTACAAAGACTCCAATAAAGATTATGGACTCTTTGACACCCCATCTTTGAGCCCTAAATTGGCTTGTTCCCATCTACCTCTAGACTTGTCTGATCAGGGAAAACAGCAATAGTTAACCATGGTTTCGCACCAACCAATGTTATCACATTTACTATTAGTGCACAGTCCCATATAACCATGCCAACTGAGTTTACATGATGTTAAGTGGACAGCCACAGTGACAAACAGAGTTTATGAGCTAAGATGGGTAATGTGACAATTTGAATTAGTTTTTGGTTTGGATGCTGCTGTACTTGTTACTTTATTTAACTTTGCAGACATGTACTGGGGGTATAAATTATATAACTTGACGCATTTTTGGTGTGGCTTTGCACACTGACAACATTCATTTCTGCAAGGCCAAGTGGTTACTGGAGTGAATATTCAGCATTCTGGGACATCAGTGTTGTGGTGCTGTTGGTCTTCTCGTCTCAGTGAAATGGGTTTCGGGTAAGTGGCCTAATATATATATATATATATATATATATATATATATATATATATATATATATATATGCACTTTTTGTCAGGACATTTTACTTTCTCAGATACACTGCTACAATTATTTCTCTTGCACTCTTTTATATTATTTCAGTGAAATTTAAATGTCCTATATTATCAAGGACACAGCGGTGTTAGCCTTCTAAGATATCCCATAGACACCTCTAGGGGAGTGCTGGGCTTAGGTAGATGTGACTGGCAATTAAATAAAAATGAGTTGTCTGTGGTAAATATGTACACATTTTTTGTGAGAGTTTGTTTGAAAGCACTTATAACAATTGATTGTGTATTCCTTGTTTGGTACAAAATGTCATTTGCCTGTTGTTTTTGGAGTGCAGGAGCCAAGTTCTATTTTTTCTGTTGCCACAATGCAAATTTTTTTGGTGAGGTTTGCTCTTGTCAGACCTTGTTTTAAATCAAAACTTGGTTTGTGAGTGACTGCAGTATGTTATAACCACATAACCTTTAATTATATTTTAATATCTGAAGTTTTGTGTTTCTCCAGTGGGTAATATTGAAAAAAATAATATATGTTATATCTAAGCAGGATTTTTATTTATGTGTAGTATCCTTATTTTGTGTTTTATGTCACCTAGCACTATGGCACCTAAGCATCTCAATCCCCATAAACTGGACTTCAAGGTAATGTGATGCAGGGTAGAACTCCTACATAGTTGTGGCTTTGTCCTCGGGTATATGGGGAAAATATATGTAGTCAATGGCATGTTGTAGCATAGCATACAGGAATTGATGTAGGATCCTGGATGATGATGCCTGTGACACCCCCAGCATGTCCCCTCTTGGTCTTTAGAAAGTTCCTGTAGGTGATATTTTAATGCCAGACATGCCTCAGTCTCCACTGGTATTGTTTACTCTTGGTTTGCCCTTGCTCTCAGTTGAGGATGACAGAAGTTACAGAGTTCTGAAGTGCGTCTCTACCCACTCTGTAGCGCTCTACAATTTCTACCTCATGCAGATTGAGAAAAGTTAAACAGGGTCTAAACACCCTTCTCCTTCTTGGCTGCAGTCTATTTACAGCAGCAGCAGCAGCATACACTTGGGTCTACTTCATATGAACATGAATAAGAGCAACAGTAGCCCGTAACACTCTTTTCGTGTACAGTAGTTTATGTGGTATATTCCAATAGGTTTTGGAGTTCGCAGAGAAAACCAGCATTGAGTCCACACAGTTGCATTAGAGCTTGTTGAATATTATGTGCATCTTGGATTGGTTGATTAGCATACAATTTAGCTGCTCATGTTGTAATTAGTATGCCACAATGTTTATGGGGTTTGCATGGCTCTGCACACCGTGTAGAGCCACTTACCAAATACAAAACAGTGTGCTATCATGTGCGCGTCTTGCAGCGATGCAAACATGGTTTTAACGAACTGTCTAGGCTTTACTGAATCTGCCCCAAGGTTTTTCCATTTACTTTATCTTTGGAGGCATTAGCAAGCTCAATCACAATGCAATATTGAATGTTTTAAAGTAAGAGTGATTACAATTTAAACATTCCCTGCTTAAAGATGATATATTATTAGTGAAATTGCAATGCCAACTCACTTGTAACATAGATTATGCAGTAAAAAGCTCTGAAAGAAATTTCCTAGCTGAAATTTAATGAGATCAAGGCAAATAAACTATGAACAAATCATAATGCAGTTCAGTTTGAATTTCAAAATTGGATTTGATGTGTAAATATGATTTGAATCATAACACAATAATATATCTGGGAATTATATTGTTTTAAGACTAAAATTATATAATTCAAGTTATCAATAATATTTTTAAACATTTCAAAGGTATAACTTCAACTTGTAATAAAATATTTTTACCTCTTAAGATAGAATGAGGTTGATGTAAGTTTGACTATTTATAAAAATTGTGTATATAACCCACACTTCAACACTAATGTCAAGCGAAACTGAAATTAAATAATAAGATAAAAAGTTGATAATACCCCTCTGGATTATATAAAGAATGGTGGAACATTTTCATAACAATGCAAAAAAAAAAAAACATTGACCATCAACCACTCATTACAGCAACAACAAAAGAGTGACACCTAGTACATCAAAAAAGAAATACTTTTTTTTATCGGAAGCAGTACTCAAAACTGTACCACACATTCATCTCAAATTTTTCTGAATAGGATAGTGTTATTAAAAGGTTTCTTGTAAGGTAAGTTGCATGTTAAGTTTAGGGTCAGGATTAGTTTTATCATGCATTACTAGGCTGGAAAGTGGGTTTAAATGCTCCTTCAATTTTATCTCAACTACAGAAAATGTATGCTATCTTATATATTGTATTATGACAATTCTTCCTATAGCTATTTACATCGAGCCAACTACCTTGTTTTTGTTTTGGAAACAGAAGTGTATAACATTAGGAAAAGATGAAAAAAAACATTATTGCGTTTGAAAAAAAACATACTAAAAGAGCAGCATAAAGGATGTTCAAGGCTGATTGGCAACATTATTTTATAATTGTAGTATTGTTGTGCAACTTTTGACAATACTACATTCATTGGCTTAAGCATAGAGATCTGATAAATTTCATTTAACTAAACATTTACACTTATATAATGCTCTAAATGCATCATGTATTGCTAGAGATCAGCTGTCATTTCTTGGTGTCTTCTAGCAATTATTGTAAATCATTAACTAAATATTTGAAAAAATCCATTTAACATTCTTTTTATGAATTTTTGGATATAGCCACTCTTGTTTAAGAAACTGAAAGCAGCATAAGGTCTAAACAGGGATCTGTTAAAAATAAATTCTGTATAATACTGTCTCAGTTTTTGAAGAAATGCAAATATAATAATTTGTGATAATATTACCTTCTGGGAAAATGTTAAACATTGTTTTGCTCCATAGTTGCCAGAAACTGTGTCTGGGATTCATTGATAGTTTGCCTAAATCTCAAACCCACCAGCATATTTTTTGCATACTAAGCAAGCAATTCCAAAGTTGCAGTCAGTACGCCCCCCAGTAGTGACAGTTTAATGAAGGAATGTATGTAAATGCAGTGCTCTGTACATATAGACTATTTAAATGAGGCCCCTAGTGCTTCATACTGCACTGTCTTGACTCAAATAGTATGGCAATTCAGGGGTCCATGGGTAGGTATATAGCTAGTTGCTAGGTGTGCAGGCCAGTAGACCATTAACGAGCCTTGCCCCAAATCCCAGCCATCACAAGGCCTATGTTGGTGATTTGCTCAAGGTTACACAACATATCTTCATAGGTTCATATGTATATACTAATGACAACAGGAGCCTTTTTAAGCTTAGCTTTTCATCCCAAATGTATCCAATACATTTGGTTCCCTAGAAGTTATATTTAGGAGTATGTGTAAAGCTAAGGCATGTGTGGTCATACATTTACAAATTGCTTATATCAATTGGAGACATCAGTGGCAGAGCTCTTACCTTACTTTATTCAAGTGTAACCTGGACCATCCACTTCACATGGATAGGAAACCTATTTCAGAGAAGAGTATTCTCTGAGACACATACCTGTCCCTCCAATATGTCCTATTTATGATGCATGCAAGGTAGGTTTAAGTCCTTGGATATGGTAGTTCTGAAGCTATTTGTTTTCCAGATATGCAAAAGGTCCATCAGAGCAGAATTCTGGGATGCCTTATTTGCCAAACATAGATCACCCCTCAACAGTCTGTAGAAGACAGGATAGCGATAGGGCTTTGAGGTGATCCACACAGACCATGCTGTTAGTGCCCTGCATTCCTTTTGAGAGGATAGAATTGTACAAGTTCCTTATTCCCTCTGTATACAAACAGGTGAGCTCCAGAGATTAAGGTTAAAACTATCCCAAAACAAACCTTTAGTTCAGTCCCAGTTCCCTTAGTTCTACTTATCCTTATAGAGCTTGCTAGCAACAATTGGTTTCTGTAAGCTATAAAGCTCTAACATAATGTTTTGTCTTACTTACATTTCCTAGCTCCTGATTGTTTTTTTTTCTTTCTATTTGGAATCCCTCCTGCTGTGGTTGCTCTGCAACCAGTTCTAACTACCTAATCTCACATTGATAATTGCTAGCCCCCTCCCCAGAGCCATTCTCATAGGAGGCTATATCAATACCCACTCCTCTGGGAGCCATCTTTAAAATGTAGTATAGTCTCAACCTGCAGGAGCTTCCCCTAATCTGCTGTCTATGCTCACTGTAAGTCTTTTATTTTCTTTTTATATGCATATGCCTTTTTAGCATTGTCTGTTTGTTATTGTGATTTACAGGAATTGTTATGCTGGTCTATAATAGTGCTACATTTATTATTGCTATTTACAGTGTATTGTCTGACAAAACTGTGATTTTTTTTTTTACTGCTCATTGTATATGTAGAGCTTGGTGATTACTCCAGTGTGTGTCTGTGTACTTGCGTATCTAAACTTACCTAGGAAGCTAGACTGGCTTCATAGACAATTCCTTATTATATCTGCTTCACTGTATTCTGCATTTAGTATTAGTAAGCAGAAACAGTATAGTTGCTGTTTATTGTGTACACAAACAGCAGAAACACAGCATTTGTTACAAATCCTAGCCAATATCTTACCTAACTACAGTTCTAATTGGTATTGGTTAGCAGAAACATACCTGCTATCAGTAAGGAGAAACATACAGTTTGTTTATTTGGTATCTGCTATTTGAAAAGCAGAAACAGTATTTACCTAACTACAGTTTCCATTGTATTAGTTAGCAGATACATATCTGTAAGGAGAAAGTTTATTCGGTATCTGAAAAGCAGAAACAGTGTTTGTTGCAAACTCTAATTAGCATCTCATCTAACTACAGTTCTAACTGGTTTTGTAAGCTGAAACATACTTGGCATTTGTAAGCAGAAACATTTAGTTGTTTGTTTATTTGCTATTTGAAAAGCAGAAACACAGCATTTGTTGCACATTCTAACCAGTGTCTTACCTAACTATGGTGCTACTTTAGCTTATTAGACATAGTGCATTGTATAATTTGTCTGTAATGATCTGCCTAAGTACTGTTTCCTATTCTTTGTGATTATTTACTCTTCCCCGGACATTTATCTATGTACCTACTTATTGTACCATTTATTGTACCAACTCTGTCTTCTGATAATCCTTCCATCACTCTCTGACTAATATCCTCTACTCTCCTAATTGTCTCCATTTCCCCTGGAACTGTACTATTCACTTTCTGCTCACACTCTATTTTTTCTCTTTGCAGTTTTCTCGGGCCATCCACAAACCTCGGGATCATGCCCCCCCCCCCCACACACACACACACCTTCGGTTTTGAAGCAAATTTTCAGCAGAAGCTCAAATCAGCGCTGAGAAATCTAAACTTTTAAACACAAGCCTTCCAGTAGAATTAATTATTAGGTGAATGTCATTGAATTATTTTTAACAAGTTTCTCTTACAGTGTGACCATCATTGTGAGGTGAGCACAGCTGCAGTGAGCTCCATTCAGCTTCTAGCTTGGAGAGCTTTAATGAAGTTGGCCACTAGGTAGGAACATACTTTACTAATTGTACAAGTTTCTTATTCCCTCTGTATGCAAACAGGTGAGCTCCAAAGTCTAAGGTTAAAATTATCCCAAAACAAACTTTTAATTCAGTCCCAACTACCTTAGCTCTACTCACTTGAGCTTGCTAGCAACATTTGGTTTCTGTAAGCTGAAAAGCTCTAACATAGTATATTGTCTTACTTACATTTCCTGGCTCCTGATTGTTTTTTTTTCTTTCAATTTTGAACCCCTCCTGCTGGGGTTCTTTACCCACTCTGTTCACCCTTCAGGCTCACTCTGCTCCCCTACCCTTCCCCCATATCCCACCCACCCCAGTGCTTCTACTCTTGAGCAATAGGCAGACACTCCCACACTCTATCCATCCAATTAGATGCACTTCCTGTTATCCTGTTTCCTCCTCCTAGATCTATACCATGCTCTTGCTTCACCTATCACTTCTTACTACACTGATATTATTATCTCACCTCACTACTTATCACACATTCCAGACACCCACTTTTCATTACACCACAAACCCACCTTACCATACTACTTCATGTACATATCTCACATCAGTCCTACCCTTGTCAATATTACTAGCCTCCAATATTTTCCATTTAAATTAATACCAACTAAAGATAGTCACTATAATCCTCAGTTATTCAACAATGAACTTAAACAATTGAAACTACTTACCAACATTGCCTCTAGTCTACTGCTTAGTGGTGACATCCACCCAAACCCTGGACCACTCTCAGATAACACCAACCTATCTAATTACTCTAGTCTCAACACCCCCACACAGCCAATCCTAAACAAAAAAATCAGGCCTATTGCTAATGAACATTAATATTAGAAGTATAGCCAACAAACTGGACATCCTCCATGCCACTCTAGCTACATACTCCCCAGACATAGTCATAATCACTGAAACATGGTTAAAACTAAGTACAAAAGATAATGAAATACTACCCTCAAGTTACTCCATACTACTGGTGGATAGACTCAACAAAAGAGGAGGTGGAGTTGCTGTTCTCTTTAAAGACCATCTCACTTTAAATTTCCTTGAATGCAAAACCCCACAACTGGACAGTGCAGAAATCGTCTATACCACACTAACCCTAAATTCAAGAAAAACACAATATAAGTGGCTGCTATATCCCACCTGGAAATAATGCCCCAGTTATACAATGTCTATTGTAGTGGGCAAGTAGTACCCTTAGTCAGGAGGCATTCATACTGGGTGATTTTAATTTAGACTGTTTTGCATGTGATACAGATCACCCCATCCATCACATAAACTTGCATGATTTTACGCAAACTATTCAAGAACCTGTCCAAATAGATAAAGCTAATAAAAAACAAATCCACCTTGGATTGGATATTATTAAATAACTCCTCTCACTCATTCCAGTCAGGTTGCCTTCCTGATAGTCTGAGCGACCACCTACCCACATTTCTTATACAACAACACATATTCCCACCAAAACCTACTATGTTTAAGCAACATTTAACATAATAGCCAAAGACAATACTGTGGTCTCCCCAACAATCCATACAAAGCTTCTAGGAGTGGAAATAGACAATACCCTAAAATTTGACTTGCATGTCTCCCTAACTATAAAAAAAACACTCCATA
Organism: Protopterus annectens; assembly: GCF_019279795.1. Lineage (NCBI taxonomy): Eukaryota > Metazoa > Chordata > Ceratodontiformes > Protopteridae > Protopterus > Protopterus annectens. Next base: position 1,478,400,655 of record NC_056746.1, read on the forward strand.
AGAAACTTGGAAGTCTATATAGGCACAAAAGGTTTCTGACCACAATGGCCTAAATTACATTAGCACAAACCCATCTACTCTCCACTCTGCTATATGGCTCTCCAATTTTAACTAACCTAAGGAAAACTAACTTATCTAAGCTAGAAGTATGTTATAATAAAATTCCTTAGTTTGCATCTGACTCCCCGTATAGAGCACATCATTGTACAGCTTTAAGGATACTAGACTGGCTTGAGCTTCCCAACATTATTCTTTACAACCAACTCTCTCTAACTCACAAAATTGTAACACAACCAACTAGAACCCCTGCACTCCAAAATCTCATTCTTCTGTACAGTTACAGCAGACCACTTCGCTCTAACAACAAGAACTTACTCACCTTGTGAAAAGAAAAATTCCATTTCAAATCTATATAAAGAGTTAATAACATATAAAACAATTCCAAACCATCATACTGGCAGTTCTTAACAAAAGGTCAGTCATTGCAGTTAACAGAAGAAATTAAAACTAACATCTTACTATCAGTTAATTACACCTCTAACACACAGTACTGGAAAACATTTAACTGGAAATACTTACATAGAGCATTTTTAACACCAGATAGAATTAAAAAGATCAATATTACTACAAATGTTTTTTGCTGGAGGTCTGACAAGTCAAATAAAGCAGACTGGATTAATATTTTTTTATGAATGTAATAAAATTAAATCATATTGGAATGGAATCAATTGTTTTTTACAAGCTTTATTTAATGAATTCTTTACCTTAACTAAAGCATTGATTATACTAAATGTAAATGAATGTCTCTACATGAAAAAGACAAATATGTATTTGCTATTGACAATACTTGCTATATCTAGGAAATGCATAACCAGAAGGTGGAATTCAAATACACCCCCGACCTTGGAAGAATTCTACACTTTACTGAAGACAACTGCATTGACGAAAATAAAAATCAAAGATCTGTGAAGCTATCCCAGGCCATTGGTAAATAATCCTCGGAAGAAAGTTATATTTTTGTTGGACACTCTGCAGTACTCAATATTGTATCTCAGATAACTGATCTGTTAATTCTATATTTAATAACATACAATGTATATAATTGAAAGTCAGGCTATTGTAAATATTGTATATAGCTGTTTAAAATGATATTTAAAAATATTATGTAAATGTTATTTTAATTGAAAATATTTTTTTTTAGGGAAGAACTTACTCACCATCTCCAAGGCCAACAACACTGCAGGAGAATCTTTATTTTCCAACTATGTATCTCGTATATGGAACTCCCTTCCTAACTCCATGCTCTCAGTCTCATCCACTAACCATTTTAAGCCATCACTTAAAGCTTATCTAAAAAATAAGTTGCTATGTTCCTGTACTAACCCCTCATGAGTGATCTGATACATCACAGTATACCCAAAACATGTCCAACTTCATCTCTGGTGTTTAATGCTTTGTTCCTACTGACCTCTGTTAACCTTATATCTTGACATAAGTCATACATACAAGTAGTACTAGCTATGTTCAAAGCCTAGGTTTTGTTGTCAAGATGTAACAAATTTGCATGTTTTTATGTATACTACATTTTTGTTTACTTTTTATTTTTTGATTTTTGTAATGTGTGCATGAAAATTTACTCTTACTCATGGAGCTTTTCTCCCTGGACCTCTGCTGAAAAAGGACCTGTGTCCAGTCAGACTTTCCTGGTAAACAAATGTTAAATAAGATAAATAAAATAAAATACTCTGTGGACATTCCAGTCATTGCATGTGTCTGGTCAGGTATATGCTGAATGGAGCATTGTACTTAGTGTTGGGCCTGATGAGGGCTGAGTACAGTGGAAAAATGACTTCCATGGACCTAGATGCCATATCCTAGCCTATAAGTTGAACAACATAAAATGAACCTAGATGCCATACCCTAGCTTATAAGATGAACAACATAAAATTATTTCCTCTACCCCCAAATGTTTTGGCCAAAAGTTAGGTTACTGTCTACATACATTCCTAGATCCTTGACTACTGGGTCTACTCTTAGGGGTGTGTTATAATTCAGGTAGTTTCTTCTGGTAGCCAACTTTCCAAAGGGTCCTATTATGCATTTCTTGACACTGAGTTTTTACAGTGTCTATGGCACAAGTTATTTATCTGTATTAGCCATTTCTGGAGTATACAAGTGTCTAGGGATGATTTTGAGTCATTTTCCAGTTTCCAGTCATTTGCAAACTTGGTCATTCAGTGGCCATTGATTTGGTCTTGACTTCCAAGAAGTAGACACTAAAAAGGAAAGGATTCAGCACTGAGACCTGAAGGACTCACTGACAACCAGTCTCTTTGTGGAGGTGGACTCCCCTATCCTAAATTCCATGGTCCTATCTGAGAGTCAGCTGACAATCCAGCATGTAATACAGGGGTTTATGCAAAATTTTATGAGCTTATTTACAATGTTTGAGTGGGGTATTATATCAAATACCTTGGCCAGGTCATGGTAGGCAGTATGCACTGTTTTTCCCTTATACATTGTCTTGGTGACCTTATCAAAGAAGTCTACCAGGCTGAGTTGGCATAATCTTTCCTTAACAAACACCAAACTGGGTTGGATCCAGTGTCTGGAGTTTTCCAATGCCATTATTAATAATTTCCATGATTATTCTTTCAACAACTTTGCATATGAAAATAGTGAATCAAATGTGCCTGTAGTTTCTAGGGTCTGTAGAAGGTCTGTACTTATTCAGAGCGATGACTGCTCCAGTTCTCCATTCATATGAAATTAAGCTTGACTGCAGGCTATGGTTAAATTGTGACTTCAGTGGTCCTGATAGGTCATGTTTCTTGCTATTTAGGAGGCATCCTGGGATATTGTTGGGGCCCATCAATGTGGTGTTCTTGGCTTTGGAGAGTGCATTTAGGACCTATTCCCTAGTGATTGTTTGGAGAGGGTTAGGTTTGATGTTTCTTGAGGGGCAACCATGGGGGAGGGGGGTGGATAAAACTGGAGCTGAATTTGTCAGCCAGTAAAGTTGCTATATCTTTTGACTCTGTGTAAGTGGGTCTATTCATGATTAGCTTTGCACATTGTTGTGTACAGCTTTTGAGGTTAAGTACATTGCTAAAGAAAACCTTTTAATTGTCCTTAGCCTGGGAAGCTGTTTTTACCTCAAAATTGGCTTTCATAGATCTGATTAGCCCTCTGAGTTGTTTAGATTGAGATAGTTTTTATCCTGCAGGGCATTGCATTTCCTGACTTTTTCTCTGACTTTCTTCCTTATGTTTTACAGCCTACTGATGTTTGGAATCCCTCAATGTGGCTTGTTTTCTGAGTTTGTTGTGCGATTATTTCTGGTAGGCACAGCTCTCTCTATGCATTTATAAACATGATTCTGTAGAGTATCTATGAACAATTCTGCCTAGGCAACAGTGTTCTCAGGGTTTGGAGGGGGCTTGAAATGTTGTCAGATTTGACTTATTAGTCAAGCATTTGCCTTAAAATAGTCTCTAAATGTTATGAGGTTATCTGGGGACACAAGTTTTATTTTTATTTCAATGGAGACAGTTTTATGTTCCAAACTTACCACAGACGGCATTACACTGAGAGTGGGACAACATTTTGCCATGTTAGTGAGGACTTGGCCCAGTATGTTTGCTTCCCTAGTGGGCATCTGGACATTCTGGTCCAGGGTGTTATAGTTTACAAAATCCAGTAATCTCTGAGCCAGCAGTATTTGAGTCATGTATGACTTCCACTTTATTGTGGGTTAGTTAAAGCTACCCATGAGCATGGCATTAGGATAAATCGTGAGTGTCTGCACTAAGTCTGAGTTATGAGTTTCCTGGGTCAAAGAGGGGTATCTATAGGTAGAAATGATATGGTATGGAACTTTGCTTATGGTAATTTGAACATGGAGACCAGCCTTGAAGTGATCTTATTGATGTAGATTGAGACTCCTGTACCTTTTGTCCCTGCCTATGCAGTAGCTGGCCTAAATTTGTAGAAGAAATTGTAGCCTCGAACTGCTGGAGTGCTTTCCATGGCTTTAAAACCATGTTTTAGTAACTGCACAGATGTTTGCAGTCTTCCAGGTAAGAGAACATGGAGGATTGGAGTTTCTTATGTTGAATCCTGGCATTGAGAAGTAAGACCTTTAGATTCCCTTGGGTTGGTTTTGCTATGTCAGAAGGTTTGTCAGTCTGGCGTTGTCTGAAAAAAACACTGTGGGGAAGGACAATGTTTTAACCAATATCTGAAAGACCAGAGGGGACAGGTGAAGATAATTCTTGGAAAAGCAATGTAATCTATCAACCATACCCTCCCATGCTGACACACACTGCACCACCTTGGAATAACATGAGAAGCTAAGCAAGTCATTAAAGTTAATCATCTTCTGTTCATGTTGTGGCATCACCTTTGGAGAAGGTAGAATGCTGCTCAATGCTAGGTTTTTAACACCCTGGGATACATAGTCTGAGAGCTTCATGATATCATTCTTCATACAGTGCAAGCAAATGAAGACTGAAGGGATCCAACCCTGAATCAGAGGAAGTATTTTGTTAACAGGTCCTAGCCTTAATCCTCTACACCAACTACCAGACTGGTACAGATATCCATACTAGACAAAGCCCATGCAAAAGAGTGCACAAACTGCTTAGGTGCACACAGTTAACTGCACCAATGTATTCCTATGGGAAAATAGCATCCAAATTATCTTGTCGAAAGATGGCAATATCGAACGGCATAAACATCGAAAATGCCATACATCTAAACTGTTCTTGTGGGGGGGGCTGTACCCCCCCACACACCCCGCTAATTATATATACCAACTCTGAGATCACACTACAGTAAGGAAAGAGCAAATTTTCTAATCCCCACTCTACCATGATCCTGCAACAACACTTTAGATGTACGGCATTTACGACATTATTGCCATTCGATATTTTCAACATGCGATAAGGTGAAGTAGACCCAGGAAAATCTACACAGGGTGAATCATAACAGTTTTACCATGCCAGTTTGCCAATCAAGATAAGCTCTGCACATGTGTGTGTGTGTGTGTGTGTGTGTGTGTGTGTGTGTGTGTGTGTGTGTGTGTGTGTGTGCGCACAAATGTATATGCAAGTCTGCGTCACATTGGCTGTTTGGGTTTGTATAAGGACCATAATTAGGTCATCTAGCTCACTGTTTAGTTCACAAAACTATTACTTTCTGCAAATCAAAGTTGAGTTGAAAAACAAACCTTTCTTTCCTGAAACTGGAGCAAGCTTCTCTGAAATTATACCAAGCTGCTTACTACTGCACTATACTGTGGGCATGAGCTTATTGTCTATGCATGTGACTATGTATGCTTTGCACAATATATTGGGTGTTTAAGGAACATTTTGTGTTATTTCTTTGTGATTTCCTTTTGTAATTTAGTTTCATGCTTTACCAATTTAAGTGAATATATGTGCAAACACAGGATGCAGGGGGTCAGACTGTCTTAGTGTCATTTGAGCACTTATGTAGCGTTACTTCACTATTTGTGCTTTTTGTTATACAAACCTTTAACTGGCAAGTCTGAATTCATGTTCAGGGTCTGAGTGAGCCCCATTCAGCAATTTAAGCTACTGTTTTCATAAGTAGATAATTTTCCTACTCAGTGGTTGTGCACATTTTGTAGCAGAAAGAATTAACCACTTAAACACAAATTTCTGCCACATTTTAAATCCCACTGAGATGCCACTTTAAAATGTAACTCAGTATTGTAATTATAAGGACAATAGGTGGTGTATTAAATGATGCTTACCAATTGTTGCTAAAATGCAGATATAAAACATCATAAAAAATAAAACATTTTAAGTTTTGCCTTGGATATTTTATTCACTAGAATTTATGAATACTTTTTGCTTATTTCTTTCTGCATTATGGTGTTATATACCATACTATAATCTCACTTCAGATTGTTTATTGATATAATTACCCCAGGATTCATGAAGCTTGCACCAGGTGCAGGCGTAGTTTCGGCGATCTAATGTCAAATATGACTGTCGAGTGATTCAGGTACGAGCTGTTTCCACATGCACTACCAGTGTACGCCAGAGCTGCGCAGCTCCCGGTGCAGGTATGCTAATTACCCCATGCACAGCAGTGTAGCATGCAAATAAAGGTATATAGTGATTCATGAAGTGGTGTAGGTATAGTGTAAGCATGCAGAAATGTAAACCAAAAAAAACGGGTTACATTTTTTCAAACATAAAATCGGAGCCAAGAAAGCAGACCAAACTTATGTATTATAATGTTAGTATATGCCAATGTCCAAATATATAGCCAATGACATAAAAAAATCCACAACACATAAAAAATAACATTTAATGTCATGGCCACACTAACACAAAGTAAAATCACAGTGCATTGGTGCGCAAACGGGATCACAATGAAAATATATTTATATGTCATAAAACTGCAATGTAACACAATGAATTCCCCATAATAGTGCATGGCACGCATGCTACACCACAACCATGGTGCAAGGGTTGCTAAGGGTCTGTGACAGTGTTCTGTGTGGTAACTAGGAATTAGTAATCAATGCCATGCAAATGAATCAAGTAATACTAAATCGCAAAATCCCCGCCGGCGTAAGGATGTACCACACTATGTAGTGGTACAACACCGAGATGTGGCCTGGAGGTAAACATGACATCAAGAGAGGGGTGCGCCACCTTACTTGTAAGTACATTGGAGCATTGCTAATCCGGGTTGCCTGTTGCTAAGCAAAGCTGCAGGATAGGCGGGTGGAAGTAGCCATAGCTTTGCTTAGCTGAGAGCACACAAGGTAACTGAAAGTGCATGTGAACGTGGATGAAAATGCTCTCGAAACCTGGTAAATGGCTGTGCGTGGCATGCACCATAGCTGAAACAGGAAGGATACAGGAAGATAATAAGCAAATGCTGCAGCATGGTAATTTGAGTACAAATAAGTAATTAACAGCTAGGAACTCACAGTGGGCCATTGACAACAGTTAACAAGGCTGCTAGCAGCTACCTGCAGAACAGGAAAGGGGAGGTGCCGTACTGCAAAGAAAAGAGAACTGTCACAGCAGAACAAAGCAAACTTGCAGTAGATCAGCTACATAACACATTTTGCAGCACAATCCTGGTTTGGAAAAGTAGAAAACAAGAAAGCAGGCAGCTGGATGCATGCCTGACAACGGGGAGGGGAATCGGGTTGAAAAGTGAAGTAAAGGGCAATAGATGGATCATAGCAGCCAAGCGTAATTCAACACCAAAGGCCCCACAATAGCAGTACCTGCTGTAAAACCCATAATTAAGATACCCTGCAGCTGGAATTGCACATACACACCCAATTACACCAGCAGCATCCATTGCACAATAGTATAAAGCGTGAAAGCCCCCCACACACACACTTGTGTATTCCTAGACACTCTGCACCATTGGTGTATACAGGCGGGGAACTTTTAATATGTACATGTTAGGGGTTGCCATAGCTTTGATTCACCAGCATGTGTTGGAGACTGATGGTAGTGTGGAGGATGATGCTGACAACCATCTCAGGCACCCACCAGAGGAGGAGAAGAGTGTTCAGACCCAGGGTAACCTACCAGGGGTTACATGATCTGGAGATAGTAGAGCATTACAGGGTGGACAGGGACACCATACAGCAACTTGTTGAGCTGTGCCAGCCACGCCTCAGAGCCAGAAATAACAGAGGGGAATTGCGTCCCAGTGGACATGAAGGTATGTGTAAGCTTGAGAATACTAGCCACAGGTACCTTTCAAAGGCCAACTGGGGATATCATGGGGATCTCACAGGAATCAGCATCCAGGGTATGCCACCATTTCCTGGATGCTATGTTACCACATGCCAATGTGCAGATATACTTCCCCCGAATGTAGGAGGAGTTGGCCAGCAATATGTGTCTCTTCCACCATGTGGTAGACTACCCAGAGGTACTGGGTGCAATAGACTGCACACGCATACACATCAAGACACCACCCGGTGAGCAGGGTAGATGCTACATAAACTGCAAAGGATACCCCTCAATCAACTGCCAGGTCGTGTGCAATGCCCAGGGCATTATCATGGATGTGTGAGCTGGCAGCCCTGGAAGCTATCACAACTCCCACATCTGGCATGCCTCACAGCTGTAGCAGGTATTTGCCAAGGGGGACATCCCATATGGCCACCTAGTGGGGAATGCTGGCTATGCACTGGAACCATGGATGATGACTCCCATCAGAAATGCACACACAGCCACGCAAGAATGCCATAATGAGGCACAAGCAGAAACCAGAATCATCACAGAGGGTGCGTTTGGGATGCTGAAATCATGGTTCTGTTGCTTGGACATATCTGGTGGAGCCTTGCAGTACTCTCCAGGCATGTGTGTCCACATCTTCATAGTATGTAACATGCTACACAATATTATCATGCGGAAACAGCTGCAGCAGGGACAGAATGGTGAAGGCCCTCACAGCCCACCACCATTGCCAAGGGCCCCACAGGCATAGAGGGACTCAGACCACGAACACCCTGTGCCAGCCCCAGTAGGCAGACAGAGGCATGCTCAGTATGTCCATGCCTTGGCAAAGAGGGAACGTATAGCACACACACACACTGACAGTTTAGGCAGCTATGGACTGACACCCTTCTCCACCTGCATACACAGCAAACATGGATGGCACACACACACACGACCACCTGTAAATTGTCATGTATAGGTAGTCTACTGTGTGCATTTTACATAGGCAGCCCTCAACTATTGTACACATAACTGCCATTGGCTCAAGGTAAGTCAATACCTGAACATTAAATTAAGCTATCAGCATGTGTCGATACTGTATGTATAGGTTCATAGATACATAGGTAGGTACATGCCTAACTGCCCGAAGCCAGTCATAAGCATAGCCAAAATGTGTCTGCTGTCACCACTGCATTGATTAACTAATTGTCCCTCTGTGGAGCAGGGCAAATTGTGGGATCCCTGGGGTGTATCCACTGTTCCCCTCCCACTCTGCAAGGATTCCCTGGAGTGTTAGTGAGGGGTTCCGTATAATGTAATTAGGGATATAGTTCCAAATAATATGGAGTACCCGTAACAGTAATCTGTCTCTCCAACATCTTCCAGTTAAGGTTGTGGCAAGGTGTAGCTCATTACATTGTGTGGCTCACTGTGACATGGATGCCCATAGGTGGAGCATATCCATTAAGCCTGATTGAACATGGCTTTGTTGGCCAGCAAATATCATCTCTGAGTAAACGAGATGCCACTGAGTAATGCATGCATTTATGCAGTCTGGCAGCATAGGACACATGTCTGAGGGCATTATCCCTCTATGCGAGGTACATTCATGGCCCTTCCAGCTGTCAGATGTGTCTTCTGAGGTACATCCAAAATGGGTTATCATACTCAATGATGGGATTGATGACAGATGAGTAAAGGGGCACAATAACCTAAGTCTTTTTAGATGTGAACTTAAGTAATCAGATGGCCTACATAGATGTATGTCCTAACTACTTCAAACATATGACTGCAAAGAAAAGATCACTATGTAATGTAGTCCACATATACCCATTACATCGTCTGAATTATACTGTCTGCCACTCATGTGTTAATATGTGTGTGTGTAGATTCCCAAAATGGAGTGACCATGCAGTATGTGGCCTTTAGCCGGAGGCCATCACTCTGACACCCTGTGTTGGTCTATGTGAGGCCCCTTGAAGGAAGTCTGTGACAGCTGGACTGTCAGTTATGGCTCCCAGTCTGCAGTAATCACCAAACACAGCCTGCTGTAGTCCACTTATGTTAGCCCGTACCTCTGAGAAGTATATGGAAAACAGTACAGGTCCCAGGACTGAGTCCTGTGGAACACCAGTTGTGACTGGTCAAGAGTTGGACCTGGAGGCTGCTAGGCTTACCATGTGGATTCTGTGTGTAAGCCTGTTGGCAAACCAACCTGTGATGTATGGGTGTATGTACTGGCTGGTGAGTGTAGAAATAATACCTGAATGGGGAATGGTGTCAAAACCCCTGGCGAGGTCCAGGTAGTATGTGTGAACTACCACACCCCACACCTAAAGTCTATGTGGCTGTAAGATGTCAAACTGGTTCAGTAGGCATTATCTGCACTCAATCAAGGTGACCCGGGTTGGGTCAAGTGTCTGGAGGTTACCATTGTCTATGTTAATGAGTGCCATGAGGATGCACTCCATAGCCATGCAGATCAGGCTACTCAGGCCTGTGGGGTGGTAGTTACCATGGTCAGTTGTGTCACCACCATGGTGGAGTGTAACAGCTGTTGCCATGTGCCAGTGAATGTTCCTGTAGCCTGTGTAGAGGCTGATGTTGAATTGCTATATTAGGTGGGGGGCCACTTTGTCTTGTAGTGTCTGCAGGATGCAGTCTGGGACACCATCTACCTCCTTTGACCCTCTGTCATGCCATTTGAAAGAGCCATTACCACCTGTATGTCTCAGATGTCTGGGATACTGTATGTTTTGGGTATTGTTGCGGGCCTAGTAGGGGGTGAAGCTTGCTACGAATGTATCATCAAGTGTGTTGGTGATATCAGCAGGGTCAGTATATTCAGTGCAATATTGCACCAGCCCAGTGCAAATCTGTGTGTTACTGCTTACATCATTGACATAGCCAAAGAAGCCTTTGTGGTCATATTCCGAATCCATGCCTATTTGCCTGTGGATGTCAGCCTTGGATGATTACATAAGTAATATAAGTATCTTGCTAATACTGGTCACGGATGTCTGCATGTCTTCTGATTTGCTGTTGTTCTGGGATACTATACTACTTCTGTTGCATAGCCTGTATAATGCAGGGGTTCAGCAGACTGGTGTCCTTGTGTAGGAGTAGCTAGTCCTGGTTTACCATTGATGGCATGACCCATACATCTTTGTAGGTGCTTATAGAGTGCATTTGTAATTCTGTCTGTATCTTGAGCAGTATCATCCCTGAGCGTGGGGGCTGTGAACCCTCCCACCTCTGTCATTAGTACTGTGAATTTAGCTGTAGGAAAGGTATTCACTGTGTGTTCCTTGGGCGGGGGAGATGGTTTGGAGTAGAAATCATCAGTGAATAGTTCATGGTCAGATCTAAACAGTGACCAGTTACACTCTGCTGTAGTGCACCTGTTGCACATGTCAGTGATTACCACTTCTAGTATGTTTTCATCTCTCATTAGTCCATCTACCAACAGATACAGGCCATATGAGGTGATAAATCCCAGTAAGTGCTGGGCCTGGAAGTGAATACTTGAGTAGGTTATCCAGTTAATTGTAGGGTAGCCAACATTGATCAATAACAGGGTGTCTGGTAGGACTGTCATGTTTACCACTGTCTCCAGATAGTTGTAGTGGTGCTTCTGGGTCATGGAGGGTTATCTGTAGCAGCTCACAGTTTGCATTGCAGTTGTGGCTGATGTTAGCTGCACATGGATGATCACAGAGGTATCATGCTGCCCTACTAACTTGGAGGTGTAGGTATCCCTGATGAATATGGATACACCCCCTCCATGTCTGTGCCAGTCCATGTACAGTGGCTGAAAAGTGTGTTATGGGTTGTAGTCTGGTAGTGCTGGAGTGCTCACAGGAGCCTTATACAGGTCGCAGTCACAGAACAGATGTACATGTTGTCCATACTGAGGGGTGCTGTGAGTGCATGCATGTTGTGAGTACTACCCCCGGTGTTGAGTAGCCTAACATTCATTGGTTCTGCTATTGTGCAGTTCATGGAGGTGAGATCCACCTCTGAGACCTGCCTAAAAATGGCACCATGGGTGCACCAGTAACCTTGGCCAGCATTCCAAAGCCTTAGGCTGACACATGCAAGTTGGTATGGCATTGTTGCAGGCATGTATCCCATCTGTGCTTGTGTCCCATCTTTCCTGTAGGTAATCTGCTGGTAAGCAATACAAAGCCTGAAACCTATACATGTCCACTAGCTTCCAAGATAGGCTTTTGGTGTGATTATGTATCAGTAGTCTGTATGCTATTGTTGTACTTAACTGTTGTCTGACTACATGGTGAATTTACACTGTATATTGTGATCAGAAAACTCTGTATAATCACATATGATGTTGAGGATGGCCTGCACTGCAGAGGTTCACAGATAGGTAGTAGGCTATCTGCCCAAGGGCATTCAGAAGCATAGCTACAGTGTGGTGGCTTTACCTACACCATTGATGAAGTAGCTGAGCCTCTGTCAAGCATAGCCAATGAAGTGATTCCAGGCAGAGTTGCTGGAAGCTGTTAAAGACTGGTGTGCTGTAGGGTGATAAGGGCACATAGTGATCTCAAAAGGGCATGTTAACATGACAAACCAACAGCATTCAACTTCCCCAACAGGCCTTGCCGCTATAGAACTGGAGTGGCTCCTCCGCACCCTTGCTGTATGTGTCTGGGACACATGATCCCAGGGGTGTATATACTGTTGGCCAATCACACATCAAGGTTTCCCCTGAAGTGTGTCAGTGAGCCGCTATGCCAAATGTAGTTAGGATGTTAATGTATAGTCTCTCAATTCATGTGTCATGTCAGTATTTTGAGATACTCACTGGGTGTGGGTGGCTCCACCTGTTGTGTAGCCAAGCTTACACAGGATTCATGGACATAGGAAACAGGCAGAAGGAATGTTAATGTCAATAGTGTAATGGCTACAGCATTTGCATAATATCTGTGCAGTCCTGGTTTAAATCCCAGTAAAGTCAGCTATGATTTACATGTTACATAGTATACCTTAACCACAGCTTGCATATATAGGTAGTATTCCAAAGAATAATAAACATTTGGAACACACAATCGCTGAAATGTGCATTAATCACCATTGCACTACCAGTGCCTGATCTGAGAGGTAAAATCTCCACTGCCAGGATTAGAACACGCAACCATATACACCATCTTCACAATAACCTACCACTAAGCTACCTGAGATGTACCAATGGCAGTTGTATATTCTGACAGGTTAAAACAAAAAGGAAGGAATGTATGGAAATGGGACAAACCGGCATGTACCCTTTGAAAGGTGTATGCTATATTTATATATATATATATATATATATATATATATATATATATATATATATATATATATAATCAACATATATATATATATATATATATATATATATATATATATATATATATATATATACATAGAGAGAGAGAGAGAGGGAGAGAGAGAGATATATGTCGATATATGGGGAAATACATATATATGTAGATATATAGATAGGTTAACAACATCTACATAACCATGGAGGTACATATAAATGGGATACCTACCAAATACCGAATGCTTGACATACCGACGCGCATAATCACGAGACTTAAAGACCGAAAGACGACAGTACCAAAACACCAGAAGTGCGAGGTTTAAAATCCCGATGTTAAGGGACATTTAGTCAATGCTTCTGGTGCTGGGGTTCAGGTAGGTTACTGTGTGTAAGTGTGTTTCTGAGGGCTGTAGTGTGTGTAAGTGTGTGTTCTGAGTGTAGTGTGTGTTCCTGGGGGACTGTAATGTGTGGGTGTGGGTTTGCTTTGTGCATCTGTTTGTGCGATCTAGGAGGCAGAATATTAAAGTAGAGGGGGTGTGGGGGGTGCAGCCACCCACATGGGGGGTGGAGGGGGGCTTTCCCACCTGATCATATGTAGTGTAGGATGGTTTGTTTGGATGTGGTGGGTAGCAGTGTGTCTGTGTGTGCGTGTATGCGTTCCATGTTTGTGTTACTTTTGCGAGATTGACTGTCGCTGTCGGTAATGTGGGGTATGGGAGACTGGGCCCGGTACTGTGGGTGTCGGAATTTTGTGCGTTCGGGATTCAGTAGGTATCCCGTATACAGCAGTTGAAGTGTTCATATATGAGTATAACATGGACCATAGCAATCACACATTCCGCCATGACCAAACTTTATGAACAAAGGATATGGAGAGTATATGCCTATACACTATTACAAATATGTGCTATGGACATGAGCCAAAGATTAGGTTACCACCTGTCCCACTTTGCGAGGGACAGTCCCTCTTTGGGCAGTTGTGTCCTGACCAAAAATATTAAAAGTGGCAAATGTCCTGAGATTGTAGGACATAATTATGTTCCATATGTAATGTAATAGTTGCATACAATAGTTATTTCTGTATCTAAAATACCTACATGTTACAAGAAACAGGATAAGCAACTAAACTGTTACAAGAATAAGCTTATATTTAGGCAAAAAAGGAAAGTTCTTTCCTTTGTACTGACCTTGGGTTTGTGTTGGCCTGTAAAATCTGATATGTGTGTCCCGAAAATGTTCCACTATGGCCATTTGAAAAGGTGGCAACCCTAACCAAAGAGGGTCAGTCACCAACACAACTCCAATGACTGCAGATACCTATGACAGAAATACACAGGGTTCATGTAGCAACACTTTATTACATTCCGATGTATTGCAGATTCAAGAACTAACATCACCTGCATGCTATACAGGAACCAATTAACAGTGCCTTAATGAATCAGCCTGCAATTACCATAGTATTAGTCCACTAAAGGATAGGTGTCCAAATAGGGAAGGAACCCTCATGCACATACTGATTATCTATCAAAGCAGTTCCTACACACCTGCATCAGCTATGTACACCCACCAACATCTCCCCCATACCCAAACAAATTACAATACAAACTGTAATAACATAACAAATCATTCACTCACTCTACGACATCTGAAGAAGCCTTAACATACCTTGTCAGAGACACACTAACATGGCCCTATGTGAAATAGTTGCTGTTATACAATGGAACAGCGCCTGATGTTACAGGGTTTGTTTGCACTAATCCCATTTCAGAGAGTTGTGTATACACCGGGAAGTGTTACCAATTACTGATTAACAGCACAGTATGATACACATGTACACCAAACCAAAGATGTCTGGTGAGCACACTGTAAACCACCTAACATTTCATGCATAGCCATACAGCCTTGAGCTGCCCAAACATCCTTGCCAGACTGAAACATCTGCAGAAGTATCAGGTACAAACAAACCCTGCATAAGTAGCAATGTTCTGAAATATAACAGCTGTACTCACATGCAGAACAACATCTTCTAGCCATTACACACACTCCACGGGAGTCATGAAGCTAATATATCTCTGTCTGTCTCCATATAGCTGTTAAAATACATCACAAACAACACATCCAGGCCATCTTCCTTGAAAGTAAGGCAGAGGGACAACGCCCAAGTGGAGTACTCAGTTATGCACCACTGTTGCCATGGTATTGGCTAATGGAGTAGCTGCATAGCTGATGTGCATCTAATTTACTACTTTGGAACACCATTTGGTGGTCAGGATAGCACATGTTACCGATATTTAACTATAAAACGATGGCTTATCACACATTCAAACCATCTGTATATACCATCACAACATTACAAAGAAGATTGAAACACAAACTGAAAAGGAATAAAATAACAGTCAACGACACCTCGGGCTACTAATAAGGTATGTAGAACACTCAGTATGTCTGTGTATGTAGTACTTGTTCTATAATATTTAAAGTGTACGCAATGCATATAGTGGAAACAGTTATATTGTAGTGATATATTGTTGAGCATAGCAATGCTTGTAGTATTTATGTGTGTACTGCTGTAGGTTACAAGGCAAACACTGCATACACCACAAGGGATGCTATATAAGGGCTTTGAACCCAACTATTCCTCACCAGCAGCTGCCAGTGGCAGGGTTGGTCCAACAAATATGTGCTATAACAGGGGATATTATATGTTGATATATTGTAACAGTAGGCATATGTGTGGGTGTATTACTGAAAAAAAACATGTTGAAGGTTGGCCTACTGTGCAATTATGATTTGCATTGTGGGATATTATGCCAATAACTGTGTAATGTACAGTATTGTAGGCAGATATGCATTACAAGTTACATAGCATTACTGTTATGTTAGGCAAACATTAGTTATGTCTATTGGCATTTACAGTACACAATAACAGGATACATATGACTTGTAATCACCCGACAGTTTAACAGCATGATAGCAAAGTAAAATGGAAGAGCTAGTTAACTATCCATGCACATAAGACATGTAATAAGTTCAAAGGTATGCACTAGGCTGTCTGCCCAAGAGTATTTATAAGCCTAGCTGGAGTGTGTTGGCTTCCACCACCCCCTTAGGTTAGTTCCATGTGCCTCTGAATGGCAGAGCCATTAGTTCCCTGTGCCTCTGTCCAGCAGAGCCACTGCAGTGATCCCTGGGGTATATGTCTGTCTCCCATCCACCCGTCGAGGTTTCTCTTGAAGAGTGCTGGTGAGGGACCCTACCTGATGTACATTAGAATCATGGGGAGTCTCCGGGTCAGGGATCATTCCGTCCAGCACATCCTTGTCATCATTGTGGTTAGGTGTATATCCCTAGAACATGTGGCTCTCAGGGGCTTCTGTTTAGGTGGAGCATATCTAGCAATACTGGGTTGGACATGGGCCTTGCATGTCAAGCAGAGATCTCCTGTGAGTATGTGGTATGCAACCGAGTACAGCTGGAGTTTCTTTAGTTGGGCTGCATAGGTCATCTTGTTTGAGGTCAGTAATCCTCTTGGTGTGGTATTGTTGTGGTCTTCCAAGCTGTTGCAGTTGTCTTGTAAGGTACATCCCAAATGGGGTGTTGTATCTTTTAATGGGTCTAATAAGTCATGAGTAGAGAGGCACAATGGCCTCCTTCGTTCTGGATGCAAACCCATTAGAGATTAGGGGGACCATGTAGAAGGATATTTTAACCACCTTGGCATTATGGTTATCAAAGGAGAGAATGCTATCTGCTGGGGTTCCCAAATCCTGTATTACCTTTTCTGTATGTAGGGAACTAACATCTATGTGGTAGTCCATGGTTAATTAGTTTTATCCAAAGGGGATGACTATGCACTTTGTGGCATTCAGCTTGAGGCCATGATATTGACACCAGGTATCTGTCTCAATGCAACATTCCAGAGGGTGTCTGTATCAGCTGGGGAAACAATTATGGCCACTAGTTTGCAGTCGTCTGCAAACCTTTTCAGCCAAAGCCCTCCTGTGCTTGCCTGTACCTCAGAGAAGTATATACCGAACATGAGGGGTCCTTCGACTGAGTCCTGGGGTGGCTATTTGTAACTGGTCTACAGTCGGACCTAGGATATGCAACTCTCACTGTGTGGGTTCTGTCTGTGAGACACTTTGAAAATCATCTCATGACATAGGGATTAATGTTCAGGTGGATGGGTATGCCGATAATACCAGAATGGGGAATGGTGTTGAAAGCCTTTGAGAGATCAAGGTAGGCTGTGTGGACCTCCTTACCCTCATCTAATGCCTTGGTAACTGTCTCAAAAAAGGCCACCAGGTTTAGGAGGCATGGTCTGCCCTTAACCAAGGTAAACTGGGTTGGGTCAAATGTGTCGAGGTACCCAATGTCTCTGTGACTGAGATCCATGATGATGTGCTCCATAGCCTTGCAAAGCAGGCTAGTCAGGCCTATAGGGCAATAGGTACCGTGGTCCGTTGTGATGCCACCTTTGTGGAGTGGGATAACTGTTGCTGTGCACCATTCAGGGGGCACAAAGCCTGATGTGAGGCTATTATTGAACATGGTGCATAGATGGGGAGTCAGTACATTCTGAAGTTCATGTAAAACATAGCCTGGGATGTTATCCGGTCTCATGGGTGCTGTGATATTGGCTTTAGAGTGTGCAGCTTTTACCTGCGTAGTTGTGATTACAGGGACTCTGCATTCTTCCTGTATAGATATGGGCCCTTTAGAGGGTGAGAGGGCGGAAAGGTAGCACTGAACCTATCTGCCAGGATGTAGGCAATATCAGTTGATTCTGTAATGTTCGTGCCTTTGTGCTGTAACTCAGAGCAGATCTGGGTGTTGACATCAAGATATTTGACATAGCTATAGAATGCTTTGAGGTTGTCCTTGGAATTAGTGGTGGTTTTGTTTCCGTACCTAGCTTTGGAGGATCTTATAAGGGATCTCAGCTTCTTACTGAGGCTGACCAGGGAGCACCTCCATGCATGGGATTGTACTCTCTTTTGCAACAGTTTCTTCCTTCTGTTGTACAGTTTGTTTATGGCAGGGGACCACCAGGTTTGCTTCCTTAATTAGGGGTATAGCTTCTTGGTTCTGTTTGGGATAGCACGATCCATGCACCCGTGTAAGTGCTTATACAGTGCATTTGTGTAGGATTCAGTAGTTGTAACTGTATTGTCCATTTGCATGGGTGTCATGAAGTTCACCACATTTGTCTTAAGAAGCATGAAGTTGGCTTTGTAGAAATATTATACTGTGGTTTCCTTAATGGGGGATGGGGGCGGGATGTAGATTTCAAGGGTGTTTAGCTTATGGTCAGATCGGACCAACGAGGAGTTGACTTCAGGTGTGGAACACCGGTCACTCATGTTGATAATGCCTAGGTCTAGGATATTGTTGCCCCTGGTGGGTGTGTGGATAAGTTGATCCAGGTCATTGGTGTTTATGAATTCCAGGAAGCATTGAGCTAATGAGTTGGTACACAAGTAGTTATCCAGTTAATGGTGGGTTAGGAGAAGTCTCCCATTAGTATGGTGTTTGGTTGAACCCTAATAATTTTCAGTACATCAGGAAAAGAGGGGTGGGAATCTAGGGAAATGGTGGGGGATCTGTAGCAAGCTACGATTTGGATTGCAGTTTAGCCCAGAGGTAGTTGCACTTGGATAATCTCAGATGCATTGTGCTAAGCAACTAGCCTGGAGGGGTGGATATCCTTAATGAATATGGATACACCTCCACCTTGGGTGTTCCGGTCCAGGTTACATGACTGAAAAGTGTGCTATGAGGTATAGCCTGGTAGTACAGGGGTGCTCTATGGAGCCTTGAACCAGGTCTCAGTCACTGCACATATATCAATGTTCTCCATTACAAGGAGTGCCTTGAGTGAGTGCATTTTGAGATTTAGACTTCCAGCATTGAGTAACATTACCCTCAGTTTGTGCTTGCCTGTTCCTGTTATGGTGGTGAATATGTTATTTGAACATTGCCTAAAGAAGGCACTATAGGGGCAGCAAGAGCCTTAGCCAGTATCCGGAATTCCAGGGGGCAACAGGTACAGGCCATCTGTGGCAAAGCATCGTGGTCTGTCGACCATGTCATCCCAAGCAGACAGATACTGGATCCCCTTAGAACGACACCAGAAGCTTAGCCAATTGTTGAAGTCAATCATTTTGTCCTCATACTACAGTATCATTCTGGGCGATGGCAGAATGATACTCAGGGCTAGGGTTATACCTGCCTGGCCTACAAGATCGGAGAGCTTTTCCATGTCTCTTGTCACGTGGTCCAGGGAGGTACATCTCAGGTCATTCACACCAACATGGACAATGACAGAGTCATATTTGTACTTGTTGTGGAGTGACCTGAGTGCGTGGGTTACGTGGCGGATCCTGATACACAACAGGCAGCTGACAGTAACCTTCTCCTTGTTTAGCCTGGTGAGTGGAACATCGGTGTGCCTGACTATAGAGTCACCTATGACTAGTGTGTTGGGTACGTTGATTTGCCTTATTTGCTGTGGTTGAGTGGCACACTGACTCTGTGGGCTATGTGCCATTGGGGTTGTGTTGGGGAATGGAGGCTGCTTGTGTTTCCACTTTGGAGGTCTCTGTTGCTTAGAAAGATTATTATTGAGAGCCCCTGTGAATGTTTTTGTGTTACTATGTGTGGATTATGGTGGTGTAGATTTAGTGAGACTGTGATGAGTGCGGTGTGGTGCAAATGTTTACCTTCTCCACATGACTATCAGGGTCAGTCTTGGTTGGAGAGAGCTTTACCACCAATTTGGCTAGATAAGTGCATCTCTCACAGGTTGTAGTGTTGGGTGGTAGGTATAGAGGGTTGTCTGTGTACATGAGGCAATGTCTACATAACCTCAAGATGCCCAGATTAATCAGATAGACAGGAGAGAAGACTGGGAGCTGAACCTTGGGCATGCCTGAATATAAAACTATTTTTCCCTAGATAAGTGAGGAAAGTGAGTACAAGAGCTATTTTACTCTAAGCAAGTGAGAAAAGTACGTACAAAAACTGTTTACCTCTAGGTAATGAGGAAGATTGAGTGCTATAATAATTAGTACCTTACGTAGTGCTTACACGTTCTGAACAAGTGCTGAGCATGAATGAGCAATCCAGATAGGGTTTTGGATAACATAAACACACTGTCCCCCCACCCCCCCCAACAGGTACACAATCATATATTCATGTATACTACAGAGCCCCTGTAACCATAACTATGCAGGTACAAGCTGCACTCAGGCTGCATGGGACCTGTCCACATCCCAGGTTGTATCATACACATATGGTAAAACAAGTTGCTCTACACATGCACATAATGAAAAACATAGCTTCATGTCAGGCTGCGTGCACACTGAATGGTGCACACCAACAGGTATCACAACCCACAAAGGGGGAGACACCACTGATAATGGGAAGTACTGCACTACTACCCTGCTGAGTCTGGTCTGAAAGGCCATGAACCTTGATCAAATTATTTGATGTCAGTAGTACAGATGTAGATGACAGTAAGGCTGATTTCACGCTGCATATCATAACATTGCCAGGTCATAGGACATCATCACTCATGCTGAATTCCTCCTATACTCAGTATACTAGATGTACATTCCTATGTCACAGGAGTGTTTTGCGATGGGACTGCTGGCAAAACCAACACTACAGAAGGTGTCTGAATAATACATGCACATCACACCAGTGCCATCTACAGTAAGACATGGTTAATTCATTGTACTCCCCCTCACTGTAGTCTATACCACACAGACTAACAGAAGACATCTACCTATTGAAGTATGTGAGTGACTATGACCTAGGAGCAATAGCTGACTCAGAGTGTTGTGGACAACATACAGAAGGGGCTTTGTGGGTGAGGTGTGTGATATATGGGCACAATCTGACAGCTACATTTTGCATTGTCACCCTTATGTTAATAACCCTAAACCCATGAACTACCACCTAGGCAGCGGTCAACATAATGGACACTGTGTGTAAGGGATGCAGCTGGGCAGTTGTCTTTCCTGTGATAGTTACATCACCACAACTGTCAGGTAGTCGTATGTGGCAACCCTAAGCATGACAGGGTGCCATTCATGAATATAGAGATCATTGTCCAGCCATACTCAACACTCAAGTGACCCATATCAGATCACATATTTCCTTTAAGGGGTATTGGACATGTTTAGATGGCCTACACCAGCCTTCCCATTCCCCATCTCTACTATGTAGCATGATGCCTACCCTGAATAAAGTCATGTCCAACCCAGTGATGTTGGACATGCTACATGTACACATCCTTATCTCAAACACATACTTCATGGACATCCACATTCCTAGTTCTAAGATCACCACATGCTGGACAGATCCTTGTCCCATACACTTTCATAGTCCTGCCATACTATTCATTCCTGTCCAGCAAAGCTGAACATTGCCCCCCTCTCAGACATGGTGTGATGACCGCATGATAAATGTATCATTAACACCGTGGATCAGTTATGTGGCACTGCTCCACCTGGCCCCAGAGACCCGCCTGTTGGCTACAGCTAGGTAACCTTTCATCCTAGATTCATACATGGCCAGGGCATATAGCCTACTAGTTGACTTTGACTGTACATGCTATAGTTGATATCCATCCCTGCAAATACCATCTGGCTAGTCAGTGTCCCATGTGTATCACATGTGCAACACAGGTGATACATGGCAGGATGTTGAACTGCTCTACAGTGCAGTGTAGATGTATATGGCAAAACACATACATGTAAAACCTTCTGTGAGTAAGTCTGCAGGGTCACAAGTCATGCCCATTAAGGCAGTGTAAGTCTTTATATGTGACATATACACAGCATCAAGGTTGACTGCATTAATGTGGACACATCCAGCCATGTGCTGATAAGTAGGAACAACAATACAGGCAAACAGACATGCCCACATCAAGACAGCATCCACATGGAGTATGAGCAATGTAATCCGGTGACACATACACATATATGGTGATAATATCCAATCACCATTGAACGTTTTATGTGTGTGACACAAACATGTCAGGGGTGTCAGTGTCATGTAGATTTGCAAAGACAATTATTTAATCGTAATACATGTGATAAACATGTATGTTCAGCTGTAGCTCTGTATGTCTCTGTGAGTTACTGTGACCTGTCTCCATCATTATGTCTTCCAGGTATGCCGCTTGCAAGACTACCCCCTTATACCCGCTTGGAGGATGAGGCCCTCATCCCATACCTACATGACAATCATGATATCCTGTTCAGCCATGTGCCACAGGATGAACAGCAGCAGGATGCCCAATGGATGGAACTTTGCAGGAGGGTTAATGATGTGTGTGGCCACAACTGAACATACCAGCAGGTGTGCAGACACTGTACAGATCTCATTAGACAAGCAAAACAGCATGCAAATGCAATCACCAGGGAACAAGGTGCAACAGGTTGTGGGCCACCAAGCCAACCCCCACTCACACATACCGAGGAGCTACTGGTCAACGTGGGGACACCTCCAGAACAACATCCACAAGCCTTAGCCGATATTGTGGAGATGGGTGTCTCTCAACCACCAAGCCTGGAGTTGCCTGGTAAGTCACTACTGTACCTATAAAACTATATTCCATATAGTTACATGTGTCACTTTACAATATGTAATGTTGCATCATATGCAAGGCATGTATACACACATGCTGCATACTATAGTATGCTACTCTGTGTATGCACACATGTACATACTCCATAGTATAGTCTATTGTACTGGTGTATGTGTTAACATGCACATTGCACCCTGTAGCTATCATACAGGCGTGGATAATGATCATACTGCTGTGTTACTCTTATTTAGGTATCTCTAGCATTCTGCTGCAACAGCAGCCCATTGCAGGTGAGACTGTTATTATTTATCAGGCATCTTAATGCACAGATCTGTCTGCCATGTGGCCAGTAACCACATGTACACATAATGTATGGTCCTGTCACAATATACAGGTCGGACCTGCAATGCATCACATTGGCTACTCATGTGCAATACTTGTAAACTGTGTGAAACACCAACATGAAACCTTACAAACTATCATTGCCAGATGTGTGGACAGCTGTGCATACAATGGTGGAGGTGCTGTTCACTGTAGGGACATGTACTACAGATCAGAACTACACATGTGGGGAATACAAACAGTACTACACAGTGAGTTGGAGTATGGCCAGCCCACAGGATTCACTGGTGTGGATCAAAGCCCTGCTATGAATGTCACACAATGTGATGTGCTATCTTGACATGTCCATGACATCTAGTGGCCTGGCTGCAACACTGCCTAACTATCCTGAAAAACATATCCCACATACCACCCTTTGTCTGCATAACCCTGTCGTCAGTGGAGCATATGACATCTATGGGTGTATGTCATATGGGACAACACAGACATGTGAAATAGATGCCCGTCACAATAATTTGGCCAACACATGTACACATATGGCCATGGAGGATGGCCAAAGACATGAAGCAACACACACAGTAGACGGGATGTGCTTGTGTATACACCCTGTCATACATTGGCTCCACATGGTCCAACTATGGCCTTTGTGTAATGGTTATATTGCAGATGTGGAACACTAAACATCCTACAGGCCTGTGCACATCTTGTGTAGGCGTGACATCAATCCACCACATAAGATGTGTTGAACATCTTGAGTGTGTCATGACATGACAGCAGTCACCTGTACAGTATCCATATCAGCCCACAGATACAGTATATTCCCCTTGCTGGTATCGGACATCAATGTCATCCTTGCTCCTCATGTGTGTGTGTGTGTGTGTGTGTGTGTGTGTGTGTGTGTGTGTGTGTGTGTGTGTGTGCGTGTGTGTGTGTGTGGTACACAGATGTCATGTGGGACATGGTGTACCGATGAATTCGCCATGTCTGGCCATAGTTGCCAGGCAGCAGTAATATGGTTGCCGATGTGCAGGGGTGTCATCCGTATACAGTTCAGTGACCTGTGTCACACATTCCACATCATGGTTTAGTGTGTATACACCTCAGTGACGTGGGTCACATTCCACAGTATAGATGTATTGTATTTGAACACAGTCATGGCTATGAACTGCGTCTGTAACTCACACTGTATAGCAATAGAGATGCCTCATGATTCCCTGCAATGGCCATGCACATCAGCTAAATGTGCAGTATATCTGTAGGGCGGACAGACAACACTGCATTGGGACACCATTACTCCACTGTATATTTGACAGGACACGATTGTGTTAAACATTTATGCATGTCATTGCACATGTCAGCAGATCACATGTCATACTACATGTGATTGTCAAGGTCATATGCTACACATCAGACAGGTGTACTGTTAACCTGTGCTGGTCTACATGGTGTAACACAGGGATGTATGCTAACTACTACTATGATTGTATAATTTGCATGCCTTCTGCTATGACACATGCAACCCAGGGATGTATGATAACTACCACTATTATTGTCTGCACTGCATGCCGTCTGCCGTATCACATGCATGTTGCATGCCTTCTGCCATATCACATGCATGTTGGGTGCCATATCACATGCATGTTGGGTGCCATAGTGCGTGTGTGTCTGTGTGTATGTGTGTGTCTGCGTGTGTGTCTGTGTGAGTGTGTGTGTGTGTGTGTGTGTGTGTGTGTGTGTGTGTGTGTGTGTGTGTGTGTGTGTGTGTGTGTCTTTTGTATAGATTGTAATGTACAGTTTTTGTCTGCCCCTCACAGGTGATGTAGGTGCGTTCCACTCCTGCGGCCCATCTGATGTTAGTGTCCCTACAGACTCTAGCAGTGATGATGAATGTATGATTGAGGCACAGGCAGGGTTGTCTGGGGCAGAATCTGTGCCATTGGCTGCCATTCCACCTATATCCCCTCATCCACGCACACAGATCCCATGCCTACACATACCCCCTCACCAGTGGCCATAGAGGAAGGACAGTTGGCGTGTGGAAGCTTGGAACAGGAAATTGTGGGGGCTAAGGAAGGTGTGCCTGCACACCATGGTGTCAGCCAACTGACTGGTGATGCCCCACACAGGCACGTGGCCAGTGCTGCTCGTAGGAGGACCTCTGGCCAGCATGCCCCTGCAAGACAGAGCACAGCAGCTGGTGTCAACAGACACATGTTTCAGGCTGTAATGGAAGCACAGGCATGTGCTGAGCAGCACAACAGAGAAGATCAGAGGCTTCAGAGGGCTGCTGTCCATTCTTTAAATAACAATATCCAGGCAATGATAAATGCTCAACAGCAGATTGCTGAAGCTTTGGATAGACAATTGGGTGACATGGTTGGAGTCCTTGACTGTGGCATGACAATCCACGAGCATGAGCTGTCTGTGTTGGATCATCTGGTAGAAGTGAGGCATTGTGCACGTGGACATAGGCCTGCTACATCACCTGTTTCAGGTCTATGTGAATGAGCTACTTCACATGCCCACTCCAATAGTTGCGGTAGCAGCAGCAGTGCAGCTGGTGTTGTGTTATCCACACCATGACACAGCAGGCCATGTGCACGTGGCCCTGGATGTTCCCAATAGGGACACGGTTCCAGAGGATATGTGTCATCAGACAGTACCCAATCTGCACCTCTGCCTGGTACTGCCCACACAAGCCCTGGCAGGCACGGGTCACATGGCCATGGCCAGACACCGTGAACTGTAAAACCTGGCCTGTACAGTCCGCAGCTGTCAATAATACCCCTGTGTAGGCCAGACATATGCCAGAGCTATGTGCATACATACACACACACACCAGAAACATATGTAGGGCACCACAACACACACACATGCATAACATCCGCACACACCCAGTTAGATCACAGGCCCTAACCCACACACATGATGTCATCCAATGGTGCAGCCTAGGCCTCTGGCAAACATTATCACCCTGTGCATATGATGATGCCTGTGCTGCATCCCTGACATCCAAACCATCGGTGCAGGGACATGCTCATATGGTCTGATGCACAGGGTGAACAGACTAGGAAGCTAAGTGTAGTTTACAATTGTTGAGTACTGTTGACAGGCAGCAGATATACCATGTAGTACAGGTGTACAATGCATTTCGTACTGTTAACAGTATGTGTCTTGTGTAAAACATCAACTGCATGTTGATCTTGATGGTCTGCTTTCCTCCTTTAGGTCTAATTGCATGTGCCGGTGGATATCAGTGTTTGCAGTTAGTGTCCCATATGTAAATGTGGACTACTCACAAGGTATGAATGAATATACCAGCATGCACCTTGTAGCTTCCACATCACAGTGAGAATGCCCCATGTTCCAAGCACATCTACTGATCAAAAAGCATGATAGCTGTGTATTAAGCTACTGTGGCTACAGACGTGACATACTGGGTGACATCACAGGTACAGTTACATGGAGTGGTGAGGTAAGAGAGTGGTCTAGCTGGTGACAAGGGTAGAGGCCAGTGGGAAGTGTGATGCCTCATTGGGAAGTAGTAATACACGTTCCCATGACAGGATAGCAACACACAACTGCACCCACACACTCAGGTATTGACACACATGTATTCAGTGACACAGTAACACACCCACACACTCATGGATTCACTGAGACAGTAACACACACTCACACACAGTTGCTACTGTTGAGGTGAGGACCCCTGCCTATGTGCAAAGCACCATTACAGTACTGAGCACCTACATAACGTGCCACAGAGAATACACATGTACAGGTAGTCAGTATGGCCTAAGATTGGGGACATCAACATAGATAGTAGATTGCATCGCCTGGATGGGTGGAGGGGTCTTATCAGTTCAGTATGGTAACATACATCCTCACTCCAGGGACCAGACAGCCATACACACACACACACACACACACACACACACACACACACACACACACACACACACACACACAGACACACACACACACACACACACACACACACATACAGTGGCATTCACTATTGAATACACTTATGTCACGCACATACAGATACCTCACATGTGTGAGATACATGCCCCTGCCTATGTCCTGCTTTCTACATTGCAGTCTGTACAGATGTCTACACTAGTGTACAGGAGAGTGAGTAACAAGTGAGATGTATACCCCACCATACGTGACATATATGGACACACACGCAACCACACATGCCAGTACTGTGAATCAAACACCTGCCTAGCTCATGATATGTATGACAGATTTACAGCAGTATTGCACGAGTTACAAAGTGAACTGAAGCTTCCTTTGGCAACAGTACTGATATATGCACATGGGAGGTCTTTACTGTTACAGATGTCAAGTGATTTACCTTCGGTGTCACCCTGATCACTGTCTATGTTGTGTGTTATCCCCTTCAATTAATGAAACCATTGCGTACCAGTTACACAGGTTATTGTAGGACCGCTTGTGACACACCTGTGAGCTGTCCTCAGCAAACATCCATCTGCAAGGATGCCCCACCACTTAGTTATTTCCACACATCTGTCCATACCTGAGGTACATCTTTCCGTACATTCAGCATATCACCATATACAGTTGGCAATGTTGAGGCTGCATTGCAACTGCATGATGTACTAAGATACATGTTACCTGCATACATCAGCAACTGCACACACATGGTATCTTAATGCACACCACTACATGTACATGTGTGCAGGTCTTACAATCCTGTCATTTGGACATGTTTGTAGGCACTGCAATTGGTGGACATGTGTAATGATATACATGAGACTTGGACTGTTGTATGATATGATAGGTGTAATGGGTGACCGGTACAGAGGGAATGTTACCTCTGTCAACATTGATATCACACCTTATGTACTGTTAGCATTCAGCAGCCATGGACCTACATTCCATTTGCATATGTGTAATGGCTGTAGCCACCTGTCTGCACAAAGGACAACAGCTATGCTATTTACATGTGTGTTGTGTGTGTGTGGCATGTACATATCCAGGGCAGGTACATGTATGTCATATCCAAACATGAGGGTGTTTACTGGTGTACAGCAACAGTCATCTGCTAATGATGTAAATAACCAAGGGCCCTTGGTATGTGTACAGCTGACCTGGTTACATACAGTGGTATCATTGCATCACATAACACATGATGCAACTGTGTCAGTACATGGATAATCTGTACAGTTGATGTAGAGCTTTGTACAATCCACTGGTTAAGGGTCACATGGTGGTGTACTCTTATATGTCCTACCACATGTATGGATGTGTGGTAGGACATATAAGAGTACACCACCATGTGGTGGGACATATGTCCTACCACATGTATGGATGTGTGTTGGTGGTCTGTGGGCATGTTGTTGTCTGAGGTTTACATCCTAGAATGCAGCATTTGACACTGTGTCCTGCACCTGACTCATCTGTGATGCCTTTTGTGGGAGTACCAGTCAGTACATGTGAGTGGCCTCTATGTATGTTGGGACACCACCTCCTGGAGTGGTCCATACCTGTGTTATGGCCCACATGTCTAGTTCTGAGATATATGGTGGTAGTGCTATTGTGCACTACAGAGCCTTCAGCCAGGTGTTCCTCATTGCACAGATGCCAGTACTCCCCACTGTTTGATCTACAGAGATCAGCTGTGATTATGGACACTACACATCTAGCACTGGTTAGCATAAGCATACAATGCAGTTGTCCTATAGGTGTCAGGGTGTTATCCTGTGTTTAGGACATTTGCCTTGGAATGGCACTATATGGGTGAATATGACTTAGGTATTATCCCCACTCCCTTGAATAATGGATGCATGTGATATGTGTCAAAGGCCTGTCTACTTTCAGTCATGTCATCCCAGAATGACAAACACTGGACAACTTCGTAATTACAGCAGGACATTGGCTCATTGTGTTGGTCAAGCAGTTGCCACTCCTAGCAAGGCTCATTGTGTTGGTCAAGCAGTTGCCACTCCTAGCAAGACATCACTGTGAGTGGTGGTATTGTGCTTGGTATAGAATGGTACATCTAAGGTGATGGACAGCAGCAAACATTGTGTATAAGACCAGTGTCAGATATATGTAGAGCAGCATTCCTGCTAACAATGACAACTACTAACACCAGAGTCCATTACAATGTGTTCTTTATGTCTAACTGTAATAGCATGGTCATGGTGGCCTTCTGTGTTTAGAATCAGAGTGCATCCCAGACAGCCCTGTGCTACTAAGTGTATGAGCATTCCCAGTATAACCTTGTGTTGATGGACACATAGTGCATTCCGAACAGCCCTGTGCTACTAAGTGTGTGAGCATGCCGAGTGACACCTTGTGTTGGTTATGTGCCTCTATGTGTATGGGCATGTCCATTGTAACCCTGTATAGTGATAGTAGTTGTCCATTCAAAAGATGGGCATACTCCAGGTAAGGATGGATTCCTACTTTAAACACACAGGTTCACAGGTATGTACATCTTAACTGCCAGCATCACTGCTGATGTCCACATTACTAGATGGTCATAATGACAGCCGTGAAATGTGTAGTCTGTGTGGCGTGACTCGTAACTATGTAGTATTGTAATAGTGATCTGTAGATAGGCAGGTGTTCTGTTCCCACCACTGGTGTGTGTGTGTTTGTCTCCGTCTGCCTGATGACTGAATAATGCTTTTAGACTGCTCACACTCTATACAATTCATATACCCACCTTTGGCAAGGCTGATGATGTCACCCACCTAGAAATACACTTCTGGGAGTGCTGTGACCCAGTAATCTCAGTAGCATGTTCTGTAATTGCGTAATGCTGTAGTGTGATTAAGTAGTTAGGTCGGTGTTCTATTCCCAGACTTGCCAACTGTGTGTGGGTGCGTGTGTGTGTGTGTGTGTGTGTGTGTGTGTGTGTGTGTGTGTGTGTGTGTGTTTGTCCCCATCTGCCTTAGAACTGAATAATGCTTTGAGACTTATCACACTCCATACAATTCCTATACCCACCTTTGGCAAGGCTGATGATGTCACCCACCTAGAAATACACCTCTGGGAGTGCTGTGACTCAGTAATCTCAGTAGCGTGTTCTGTAACTGCGTAATGCTGTAGTGCGATAAAGTAATTAGGTCGGTGTTCTAATCCCAGATTTGCCAAGTGTTTGTCTGTCTGTCTGAGAACTGAATAATGCTTTTAGACTGCTCACACTCCATGCCATTCCCATACCCACCTTTGGTAAGACTGATGATGTCACCCACCTAGAAATACATCTCTGGGAGTACTGTAACCCAGTAAGCTTGGTAGCACATTCTGTAACTGTGTAATGCTGTAGTGTGCTAAAGTAATTAGGTTGGTGTTCTAATCCCAGACATGCGAGGTGTGTGTGTGTGTGTGTGTGTGTGTGTGTGTGTGTGTGTGTGTGTGTGTGTGTGTGTGTGTCTGTCTGCGTGAGACATGTACAGTGCTTTGTAGAGTATGCACTCTCTGTACAAATCACATGACCACCTTTGTCAATGTCTGCGTGAGACATGTACAGTGCTTTGTAGAGTATGCACTCTCTGTACAAATCACATGACCACCTTTGTCAATCCTGCTGTTGTCACCCACCTAGGTCTACACCTGTAGGTGTGCTGTAACCCAGTATTCGCCATAGCGCATCCCCTAAAAGCGTATTGCTGCAATGTGATACGGTAGGTAGGGGTTTGTATACAGGACATGGCAAGTGTGTGTTTGTCTGTCAAAGCCTGTGTAGAGGTGGCTGTGAGTGTCTTACCATTGGACATGCTGGGGAGCAGATTTTGTAGTTTTCCTATATGGTGTCATCTTATGACACATTGGCCACCTCATGAGGTGTACAGCTGTCAGTCAACCACAGGACTGTGTTGGCAAGCCATACCCCTACATCTGGCAAAAGGCCTGGAGAACATAGTATGCAACCCTACTAGTACCTGGTATATGTCCTGCACCCATGTGCCATGCACAAACACAGTTGCCTAGGATATCCTGCTATGTTGCTAGTACCATGCACATTGATGACAGATAGTAGGCATGGTGTGAATGCAGTGGCCTGTAGAGGACATGGCACCCTGTACAGTGGTACAATAGGCACATATTTGCGGACATTGTGCCTTCACTATGTTCCCCACTGGAAACCTGCAACATATGTGGTGCCATCAAATGTGATCCACAGTGGCCATACAATGCCATACACATGTTCCCTGTATGGACCAATGCCACTGACACCAGGAATAACTTGTATCATACTATCAATGCAGGGTCGACCTGCTCACTATAAGCAGGTTTTGCCACACCAGGCCAATATTGGCATATGGAGGATAACAGTCTGAGTACACAACATGTGCCTGCCAAACCAGGTACACCTGTACACATCACTGGTCAGTATTATCGGATATGCACATCCCAGGCAATGTCCATGTGAAAGACTATCAAACACAGACAATGCATGCATTGCAAAGCTATGGCCATACACATTGGTAACCAGGATGTCAGGGCAGATCATGCAGTACCCATCTGTGTGAGACATTGCAGACACTACACACCTTGCACTGCACACCATTGTCGGGTGATGCGATGCCAAGAAGTAACCCTCACCCAGCCTTGTACATCCATTTTGCACAGCCAACCACTACACACCCATGTAGCAATGCATACATGCATGTCAGTATTGGCACCTTGTGTCTGCTTGTGGGTTATGATGCTCCCAACCACAGTCACTCCCAGTATAACCCTCATTGGCAGACCAACAGATGTCAAACACCTTCACATGCCCTAGCCCATAGAACCTCCAGATATCCCCTGTGGTGCATGTAGTCCTGTGCATTACTGCAGTGTAGCAAACTAAATAGTTAGGTTGTGTATTTGTGGCCCTAGCAAAGAGTGTTAATGCATGTCCATTATAGAGCATGGTTGTGGTGACAATGGCATCCATTCACGTGGACAGCCATGTGTGCCACACCTAATGTATGTCTAGTCTACTATACCTCTGTTGCAGATGTCACTCACCTACACACATATATGTTCTTACAGCACAGCAACATGTTGCCTCTGTGGCACATGTAGTAACATCATGCACATGTAATAGTAATGACTAGTCAGTCAGGGGTTTGACCCCTGTACTGTTGGGCTTGTGGCAGATGATGCTTAGGGTTAAGTCTCCAAGCCCTTCTCTGGTGTATGCTGCATGTCCCATCCACACACTCTCTGGTGGATGTGGAGGTGTACACCTGCTAAGCAGCAGCATGTGTATTGTAAGTGATGGACATGATCAGGTGATGGCCTCTGCACTTATTGCAGTCCTCCTCTAGCTGATTGCATGTGGAACAGCTGTGATGGTGTTCCCATAGCCATTTGCATGATACACTATCTAGGGAAAACATGTTGGTATTTGGCCATGACAGTCACTGTGAGTGGTATTTGGCCATGACAGTCGCTGTGAGTGGTGCCTGGATGTGGTGTTCTGAAACGGCATCACAGATGATATCTGGATGTACCTTAAACCTCATACACAGTGGGAAATAACCTAAAGACAGGAGGGTGATGTGTCTCACATGACTACAGCATGTAAGTGTAGCTATGCTGCATTGAGACTACTGCCTGTTTAACATGTGTGTGGTAATGGCTATTCTGCAGGTTTTAATACAGACATGACAGTAGTCTGTTCATGAGGGACCCCCATCTGTTGGGCCATCTGTGAACTGGTCAGTGTGTGGAACCATTTGTTTCCTGTGTTACACACTGAACACACATCTGTGCACAGCAGGAGTATAGTGTGAAGATTGCAGACAGTACACGATGATAGGGATGTGTTACTGCCATCACATCCCTGACTGGACATATGTCACATGAAACAGTGGTATGACAGACACTGTCTGGCATTCCCAGTGACAAGCCAGTAATGGGCAACTGTTCATAGCTGCGGTCACATGTCTACTACACATTGTACAGATGGCATGCAGTCTATTATGCATGTGTTGAGCTCCCTCTGCAAATATATACCATCTGTTGTGTTGGGTTGATGGTGATATCTATGCATACTGTTGTAGGTAATAATGTATGCTGTTGTCTATCACTAAGCCATATGTGGGTTTAAACTACAACACCGTAGGCTGAATGGGTTGGGAGGTCCCGGCAGAACCTCCTGTCCCACTTCAGCTGACCATGGCACCGGGCACCAGCACATCTAGGGCCCAGCCTTGGACATCAACCTCTGTTGGCTCTGCACCACCTTCTGGTGGTACCACCACTGAGGATGGGGAATGTCCCCCCCTGGGAGCAGGACCAGACAGGTATATGTTTGCTGTCGTACAGCCCCAGATGTGTTGCATTGGAGGCTTACTAAGGGGTTCCGAAGCCAGATACGCAAGCTCAAGGGTGGAGTGTCATATTTACAGGGTGATGCTGCCCCTCCTGGACAGCCTCCAGCACTGCCTCCTTTGCAGCTGTTTAGGTGCAGTGGCAGATACCCATGGCTGGGGACCTCCATCCCACTGTCCCTTTGGGCTTCTGAATGCCAAGCACCCATCCCAGTCTGAGGTGTATCCCCCCACATGTGTCATATACCAACCCTGTATGCTGTCTTGTCTGTGATCCTACCCTACCTATCCTCCACAGCGATATCTACTCTCCTTCCCCCACATCCGACACTCACCCTACGGAAACATAAGGCCAATCGGCTCCTTGGACAACATCTGCCCTATACATAGCTGTCCATTTCACACACGTGCCCACTGGACACATGTAACCCTTGTAATATGCATCACAACATACTCCTGTTATCCTCACCCCTGTCCCTCAGGTGCACGATCCTGGTATGCACATCACTCTTAAATGGTCCAGGTACACATGATGAGGACAACCCCATTGTACACAGAACTCTACCAGTCCCTCTATGGTTACCCCATTTACCTTTATTATGATAAGGATGTTGCACACAGCACCTTGCATGAGTACTGTTCACACATAATGATTGGACAGGTACTGTTGTGTTAATGTACATTACATGCACAGAGTGATGTATACGGCCAATGTACAACTGTTTGCATGTATGAATGACACATACTGTCTGAGGGAGTCTTGAAATTACATAGAACAAGACCACTACATAATACAGGCGTCACTGGTGTTTCCCATTTCATTCGTTTGTAATGCTTTGTTGCCACATGGGTATGTTCCTGATATATCTCTATATATGTATGTACCTATATGCTGGACATAAACACTCACATATACATCTACATGATGGGATACATTCCTATACTGTTGAATGACTGCACTGTATATGTTTGTGGTACCGTCTGTTGTCTGTATATCTGCCATGGCGTATTGGTAAATCACATTAGCTGTGTGTGCAGGGTCCTGGTTCAGTGCCTTGCAGAGGACGTTTATTTGGTTGCAGGGCAGAACAAAGTCATTGGATATGGAGGGAGTAAGGCACATTAAAGCAGCTGTGAGTGGGTGTGCGTGGGTTTGCACAGTGTTAAGCAATGCTAACCTCTGGTTACAGCTTCTTATACTCGGTTAGCCTCTACATTGCTTTACCAGTGCAATACTCGCATACTGGTATCCAAACAGGCTTACACCCACTCGCTCCTGCACTTGCAAATGCACTGACATTGGTGCTTGCATCTGACACTCACACCCCTGGGTGGGAGCGAGGACCACAATATTACCTTGTGATGCATATTACATCGGATTACATGCCTACAGTATCGGGAATGGCTGCCCATTAGGCG
Organism: Protopterus annectens; assembly: GCF_019279795.1. NCBI lineage: Eukaryota > Metazoa > Chordata > Ceratodontiformes > Protopteridae > Protopterus > Protopterus annectens. The sequence continues at coordinate 1,478,435,383 of NC_056746.1, forward strand.
ACGGCATGCAGTTCGACTGTATGGAATTGGCGGCCTGTCCAGTGATTTATTCATATTATTTGTGTGTTCCTCTTACAATCTGCCCCCATCTGGCTGATACATGGGAACTGAGACTCTTCAATACAGACAAGTAATTGGGTTTTGGGACCCACATCCATCGACCGAGTCATGCTATTGCATACCTATTATAGGGTTGCCAACTTATCAATTGCCCAAAGTGGGACTTTTATGTAGAAACATCAGATTTTGCAGGGCAAAACATACCCACAGCCAGTACAAAGGAATGAACTTCACTGTTTTGCCTAAATAAAAGCTTATTCTTGTAGCATTATAGTTGCTTATTCTGTTTCTTATAACATTTAGGTGTTTCAGACACAAAATAATTGTTTTATGCAACTACTACAGACAATATAGGAAATCTTTGTCCTAAAATCTCAGGACATTTGCCATATTTTCAATTATTTTGCAGGACACAACTGCCCAAAGGGGACTGTCCCTTGCAAAGGTGAACAGGTGGTAACCCTAACCTATTATTCTATCATCTTTCTAAGGTAGTCAGCAGAATATGTGCTTTCTGTCACTATCAGACCTCTCATACGAATGGGGAAGAATGAACACTGAATCAGGGACACTGCATAACAACATCAGGGACACATTTAGAAGTTTGTTGCTATTAACCTAACACATTGACAGACCCAGAGCATATGTATTCATACACATTGTCTGAGGTATATGCTGTTTATGATTCTTACATGTTGTCATTATTCATTACGTGTATTCCACCGCCTTACCTCCTAATATCACCAGTTCTAGGAGGGTTTAGGTGGGACAGAGTTAGATTCTGAGTCGTAATCATAGACGTCTCTGGTAATCGGGGACAGTTCAATGGTATGGTCCCTATGTGTTACCCCAATGGTTTACGGACAATCCAGTGAATGTGCTGTTAGGGTTTGGGAGGTATGAGCGTCTGCTATGCCCACATCAGAATATTACTTACATCCACGGGGCAGTCCTAATATGGCTCTGCCAGCCAACACCTGTACGCCTAAGCCCATATTCGCATACCCATAGTTCCCCTACCTGCCACTCCTCTACAGCACTCATCCTTACTGTGGGTGCAGGTGAGGTCTAAACACACCACTATACACTGCCCACTCTACCTGTGTCAGGACACATGTCGCACACTTAGACCCATAAGTAGATACCCATAGTTCCCCCACCCTCACCTCTTCGACAGCACCCATCCTTACTCTGGGACCTGGTCGGTTCTGGACACACCACTACATGCTGCCCACTTTCCACTTCATGGGACCCATTTCATACAATTGTCTCGGCCCATGGGTTATCTGGGTTACCCACCCTTGTATTCCAAGTCTGTATACACCGCAGACAACATGGCCGATCTGTCACATTTCTATTGTTTTGCCAATTTTTGGGGTGCTCCAGTATGTGTTACATGAATAGAATCCATGGGTGCACTGTGTCTCCCCCGCCGGTTGTATCCTGCCTGTGGTCTGGGGAGAAGTGGACACTTTACATTGATTGCATGTATAGTTCCCATGTCCGGCTGTGAGGGGGTGGAAGGCCACGCTGCATGTGTCATGTGTCTTGCCTGGGCTCCTCATTTCCATTTCCATAGCCTGTGAACATATGTCATTCCTGTGTGCTTTTTCCTATCATAGCTGTATATCTCTATATATCTATGCACACACACACACACACACACACACACACACACACATATATATATATATATATATATATATATATATATATATATATATATATATATGTATATGTATTTATATATATATATATATATATATATGTATATATATATATATGTATATATATATATATATATATATATATATATATATATATATATATATATATATATATATATATACATATATTTATGTGTATGTATATATATATATATATATATATATATATATATATATATATATATATATATATATATGAACCCGAGGTGGTGGTGCTGTGGTAGCATTGTCGCCTCACAGTAAGACGCTGTCCGGTTCGCTTCTCAGCTAGAGTGTCTTCTGCGTGGAGACATGCGTGAATGGACATACCTTCATTGAAGGTTGTGCATCAGGGCTGGTAACTCGGCACGTAAAAATCAACTACCAATCATTAGTGGACCGGAGTTCTGCTGTGGCGACCCCTAACCGGGAGAAAGCCGAAAGACACAATATATATATATATATATATATATATAGTGGGCATCATTTAAAATTAGCAGCCCTTGCATGGCTTGGACCCGGGAACAGGAACAGCATAGTCACTGGTTCTACCACTAAACCATCCATGATACATTCTGCATGGATGGTAATTAGGATATATGACGTTACAACAGGCATTCCACAGTACTGGCAACATATCTGACGGTTGGTGTACATGTTACTGTTCATATGTTTCTGAGAGGCATATGTATACATTTGCAAGTATACATATTTATGAATTGGACACATACTTGACAAGTACTTATATGCATGTATTTGTGGTGTGTAGGTATGCGAATGTAAGTATGTACATTTATAGATATATGACTACATATCTGGAGTTATACATGGCCATGTATATGAACAACCGCTTACGGAAGGTACTGTACCATTTGTATACGGGGTTGTGTGCGTCATTATGACGAGGAACATGGACAGGGGAGTATACAGTTTGCGGACATGTACTATTTGGAAGATAGCTATGGGGAAGCTTCATGTGAACATGTGAAAGGTATTTATTCTTGATAATGCACATGGGGAGGCGTGCATCACGGTCAGGTGTTTAATCCCTGGTCATAGGTTCTGCAGGACCGGCTGGAGGCTGAGCAGGGTTGTGGTCAGGTACTGCTAATCTGACTTGTGCCCAGTAGGGTTGCTGCCTTTTCAAATGTCCACAGTGGGACATGTTTTGTACAAACGTCAGAGTTTGCAAGGCAAAACATACCCACAGCCAGTACATAGGACAGAACTTTACTGTTTTGCCTACATAAAAGCTTATTCTTGTAGCACTTTAGTTGCTTATTCTGTTTCTTATAACATTTAGGTGTTTCAGAAACAGAATAACTGTTTTATGCAACTATTACATTAAATATAGGAAATACGTTTGTCCTAATATCTCAAGATCTTTTCCATTTTTCCAATTTTTGTGCAGGACACAACTGGCCGAGGAGGGACTGTTCCTTGCAAAGTGGGGCAGGTGGTAGCCCTAGTGCCCGGATGTCAACGAGGGGTGGACATGGTGTTATGCCACAAAGTCTAATCTTGAGAACAGACACTTATCCCATGAGGGATGTCCAAAAATTGTAAACGACGGACCCCATTCAGCTGACTATTTGAAAATTTGGTAGGGTTATGCATGCATGGAATACCTAGTTTGCAAGCCTGAGACTGCCTAGGGTGCAACTGCCTACTAGATGTGGGTAGGAGGCACTATGTGCAGATATGGCTGCGCCAAGCTAGCAGTCCGAGTATTGGTGGTTTTGGTGGATGTTCAGCAGGGGGGGGGGGGTGGTGTGCTGTGGAGGGGATGATGGGTATTCAATTATGTATCCAGGTGTGTTGAGGTTGGATGGCTTGATTCAGGCCAGACCATTATGTGGGTGTGAGCCGGTAACGTTTCTGTACATGTGTATCTCACATTTTAATGTTCATATGTTTGTGGGATTGTGTTCTGCAGTATGGCCTGTCAGGTTGCATTGTGGATGTGAATGTTTGTTCTTTGGTTTCCTTTCTGATTCACACACTGCTCCCTCAGACACTTCCAGTTCATCTATTGTGCATCCGACCTAGTCTCCCCATGGCAAATTATTACATTAACCATCACCCCCACCCCCATATTCCACACACACCATCCATCCCTTCGATGGTTGATGGCCCATGGCACAGACAACAGAACACATTGCATACTCTACATATCTCTGGTACCAATATGGTTGTGAGGACAACCCTGGCATGTTTGATCTTCCACATGCTGTACCTCACGCACATAGGTACACGCAAATATCTATCTTTCATGACATGGTAGGTAGACCTGGGTAATACCCATTCATCTTTGGGCCATCCACACAGGGATGACCTGGACCGTGAATGGGCAGATATTGAGTGAATGCTCTGACCATTGGTAGGGTTGCCACCTTTTCAAATGGCCAAAGTGGGACATCTTCGGAACACACATCAGATTTTACAGGCCGACACATGCCCACGGTCAGTACAAAGGAGCGTACTTTACTTTTATGCCTAAGTGACAGCTTATTCTTTTAGCGGTTTAGTTGCTTATTCTGTTTCTTGTAACATTTAGGTATTTTAGATACAGAATTAACTATTTTATGGAGCTATTACATAAAATATGGGACATAATTATGTCCTACAATTGCATGACATTTGCCATTTTTAATATTTGTGGTAAGGACACAACTGCCCAAAGAGGGACTGTCCCTCACAAAGTGGGACAGGTGGTAACCCTAACCATTGGGCTAGGCTTAGCAAAGGGCAGCGGCAAGCAAACACACAGCGTTTTGCTTCCACTTGGTATAACAATCAACACTACAATGAAATACGGACATGGGGTTTTAAATGTCATTTGTTCGAGGGACGGGGGCTCAATATTCAGCTATGTGCCTTTGTGTTTACTTTTTATTTTGGTGTTCGCAAAACTATCTTGTATGCTTTGCATACATTTCAGTATCCACGGACACTGACAGGAGTGATTACTATTCGAGGCAGGCTGTACTAATCAGCATTTTAGGTTGCGTGTCTGCAGCCGTCATGTTCACGCCTCCGTGCAGCACTTGCCCCCTGCATTTCGCGCATGTTTCCTATGCACGTGGATGTTGTGGCAGTGCGCCTTCATTAATATGCATGTGTTGCTGCTGCACCATCTCTACGCTGCACAGTTGGCACAAGGCTAACGCCGTCCTTGCACCGAGCTTCATGAATCCCGGGGGTAGTAGTAAATCTAGTTTCACATTGTTATCTTGTAAAAGAAGAAAGATGAGTGTCACCCTTAAAAAGTATTTTGTAGCTTTTCATAATTTCCTTCAATGCATGATAAAGAGCTGAGTGGGTTTTAATACTAAATTTTGTTGAAATAGTCTATGTTCAACTGCTGTTCTGTTCTTTGTTTATCAAGAAGATACTTAGTAAAATTCTGAAAACTAGTAATGTTCATTGAATAAATATTTCTCACGTTATGGAGTTGAGTTTTTACTTCACTGCAGATTAGTCACTACTCTGTGCCCTTTGTATTTACTTCTTAGTGTCATCTTTCCTTTCAGCCATCCAGTATCTCTCCCTTTCTATCTCTTCCTTTTGATATCTATTGTCTATTGTCCACCATTCCTCACTAGTACTTATCCACTTAAAACGAAGCCTATCTATACTTAATCAGAAAATGTGTGCTTTCATCTGTGTGTTTCATGCAGTAGAAGACAGGCGTTTTTCTTCTTTTCAGTTATCTTTTTTTCTTTCATGAACTCTCTCACTGTACCTCATTCTCTCAGTCTCCCTCGTATCATCATCTGTCTACTCCCTGTATCTCCTACATTATTCATGTCATCCATGAGTCTTGTTTTTTCTTGTATGTCTCCTCAGTATATTTATAACCTTCCATGGTCTTCGCTATTTTTCCATCATAGCAATTAGACACTGCAATATATTATATGTATTATATTGCTTGACTGTATTCTCTGCTGGCTTTGCAAAGCTGCATATTTTTAACAAACTTAAGTATAACTTGCACAGCAATTTAGATGTCTTACTCATTATGTTTTCATGATATTATCCATTTACTAAATGCCAAGCTATTTAATTTCCTAAACATTGATGCTGTCGACAACTAAACCACTTCATGATGACAGTATTTTGAATCTGCAAAATGCTATGGTAATGGTTTTATACGTGTTAAGGAGAAGTATGATAGTTTACTCTCCTGGAATCTTAAAATGAGCATAATTTTATGATGCAGTATTTTATTCTTCATAGAGAAATGGGTGAAAAACAAAGGTTGAAAAATTAATATGACTGTTTTGTCAATAAAACTGGTAGAAGAAAGTGATATCTATAACTTAAATGCTTACTTTATCAGCCGATATTATCTTCTGCTACAAACACCATTATTTGTCATCTTACAGCAGACCTGTCCCAACCAAGGGATTCAATAAACTATAGGATTATATTCTACTACAGCTTTCGAAATAATAACTTTTATTTGATAGAGCAGCTTAATTACATGATCATAGAATGTCAGTTGTATCCAATATGATTCCTTCTGTAGTGCTGTGGATATGTATCATTACCTTAATAATAATGTTAACTGACATGTTAAACTGAGGTAAACATCACCTGTCTTTAAAGATATATTGATAATGGTTTCGTAAATGAAAGGCCATGCCCTTTAGACCTCTTCTGGCAGGAAGATCATTAATCTTTTACAACAGACAATGCAATATAACAAGCAACAAACATTAGCTGAGTCTAATCAAAGGTGTAACCTATGTCACAGATGTTTAGCTATAAGCTTTAGAAAAAATGTTATACGAGTTGTACCAGTATGGAAGTTCCACAGCAACATGTTTTATTCTTGGCCTGACCATTCAGATTTATTTAAGATATCCATGAATGCATTTTCAAGGGTAACAAATGCATTTAGAACATCTTCAGCAGTGCCTTGACCTGCAAAACAGTTACATGTTTAATTGCATGTATTTTCTGTTAACTGTGTAAGAGGACTGATATTTCTTCTTTAATTTTTGCTATAATCTTGATAATTTGATATATGTATGCATATCTGTGCATGTGTGCATGCATACATACGTGCATGCAAGCTTTTTGTAAGGATGTGAGAATAAATTGAGAGAAACTCTTGCAGACATAAGGAGGACATACAGATTCTTCATAGACAGCATATGAGAATTAGGAGAGATAAGGAGTGAATAATGGACTTTGAAGGCCTGAGACATACATTTTATTTATTTGGCATTTATTTACCATGAAAGTCCAACTCAGCATAGAACCCATTTTCAGTATCAGCTCAGGGAGAAAAGTTCCAATAAAAGGGCATATAATGCATGTACAGTAATACACAATTTGTAATACAAGTGAGATGACTGATGAGACAACAGTGTGATATTTACATAGTACAAATGAGAAAGAAGAAACAGTACGATATTTGCATTTTATAAGTACAGTTTATTTAAGAAACAGTACAGTATTTACATTTTATACATATTTACAGTTTTCTGTAACTAGCTGGCTAACATTATTAAATCTTAACCATTGATGAACAGAAAGATAACAGACAAGAATGACATTCAAAATGGGGCATTATGTTACTTTACTATACTGTTGTATAAAACCCAACCTGGGGATTCAATAAACTCCATATAGGCTTAGTGCGAAGCCTACAAGGAGTTTATGTGTTTGCATAGTGAGCATCAGCAGTAATTATATATGCATGCCACACACCACATTTAAACTTAAACAAGAACAGTTTTGTGGCCAGCAACAGTGTTACCAGCCAAGAAACTGTGTAAAGCAACACAAATACCTGTACATATGGGCACCCATTTACCTACAGGCAAACTAGGTCTACTGGATTGTGTAGAAAGCCACAATGGCTATTAGGGTTTTTAATAAAACAATATATACAGTTCCAACAAATTACATGAAAGTGTATACAGTGCAAAGTAGTGTGGAAAACTGTTTCATTCATACTGAATAAAAGTTTTGTATAAATGATCAGCAAAGGTACATAGACTGCATTATAAATTAATAGTCAGGGGAAGTGTGTGTATTTAAAAGGGACACACAGATGAATTGTAGGAAAGAACACGGGGGGAGACAGGTGGTACATATAGACTGTGTTATAAATAAATAGTCAGAGGAAGTGAGTGTAAAGAAAATGGGGGCACACAGATGAATTGTAGGAATGAACTTGGGGAAGAGGTCAGTTGAAACATGGTAATGTACAGCAGATGAGGGTATGTCAATGAAGGCAGTTGTAGCATGAACAGTAATCACATATCAAGATGATACAGTATGGGCTGCACATTTATTGTACATTATGTGGCTGCCACACAAGGTGACATATCATTGGAGAGAATTCTTTGTGATATATGCATCCTGACATGAACAATGGACAGGACATATATCAGGGATGGTATAGACAATAGGGGTTAGGTGCATATTTTGAAGCTGTGAAAAATGAGTTGCCTGAATATGAATGCAATGTCATCATAGGTCTCACCCAAGCGAGACACATAGTAATAGGCTCCTGGACAACAGTAGGCAGAAGCATACACAATGATGGACAATATCATAATAATACCATAATTTACCCCATGTCTTTCACATAACATATGTGATTCTGAGTGATCATAGACAGTTCTACAAGAAAACACTTGTACAACTATCATGATTTGTCAGCAATCTATAAGGGGAATCAAACACAACTTCCTCAAAATGTAACATGTGCTGGAGGTGTAAGGAGGGGTACTGTTATACCTGTATGTGAGATTATTAGCAATCCTGGCTAGGTGACTGGTGTGCATGGCATACATATGGCACAATCCACACTGTCAGGAATGTAACCCATGCCATCAATGTTGTCAGTCAGCAACACATATCACACATGTATCTTGTATAACATGTGATGGGGGTTCCACACCATCAGACACTAATGTGTATGGAACAAAAATAATACTTAGGTATGGCCAATAATATGTGCATGAGCTCACTGTACCAAATGTTGTACACCCTGAGTAAATCATCCCTGGAAGATGTGCTGTGAGATACAGGAAAAAAGGTGCATTGTACTTAGTTATTGGCGTGATGAGGGATGAGAACTATGGAACTATAATACCCTGCATGTGGATGCCCTGCACATACTCAGGAGTTGTGTTACATACAAGGGAGTTATCACTGCTGTGTACACATGCTGGTGGACATTCTACATACCATCTACCTGAGTACACATGTCACATACCAATTGGTCTGTTCATAGGAGAGTGCAGTCTATATTATAATTTGTTTGTGTATTTTCTTTTATAATCTAGCAAATCCCCCATTCCATGTCTTCATGGCTGTGGAAGCAATCTTTTGTGTGTCTATATAATATAATATCACATTTGATTTAATGATTGCTCACAATCTGCAGTCCTCCACAAAGGATGTGTAAGTCTTTAATAAAGAACAGGAAAAGGCTGAGCACAGAGTCCTGAGGTATGGACATTGTCACTGGACTCTAGATATAGGTCACTTCATGCACTTCAACATAGTAATATGTCATGTATGTGATCCAGTGGTCTATCCACTTGGTGATGTAGGTGTTTATGACCACTTGTGACAGTCTCTCAGTAATACCTCAGTGTGGATTTTTGTCAAATGCTTTGACCAGGTCAAGTTATGCAGGATGATAGTGTTTTCATCATGCAAGTCCTTGTTGACCTTCTTGACGACATCCAACAAATGTAACCACCATGATGTAGGCTGAACAAATCATATTTGTCTTTCGCACATAGTCATGATATTACCTGTGTCCTTTTAGAAAAGGTCCATGATAACTTGTTAGTCAACCTCAAAGATGAAGAGAGTCAAGATGTGTCTATACATGCATGCATGCATCAGGTGATGGTTCCCCTCACAGTCAGAAGGATGCATGTTGATGTACACTCTTCTATGGGAATGTGTACTGTCTGGAGACTGTGTTGAAGCATGGATCCAACCATGTCTGGTAGGTCCATGTTTTGAGTCACACTATAGGCAATCTGTGATGTTGTCAGGGCCCATTGATTTTATGTTATTAGCAGAGCACACAGATGTGCTGCCCTCCTTAGTGTACAAACTGAGTAATGTCTGCATGTATACTTTGGCTGATGGACTGTGGCTACAGGGTGGTGATGTGTGAGACAAACTATCCGCTAGTTGTTTGTCTATATTCTCCAGCTGGATGGTGTGGTGTGGTGGTCTCCACATGCAGATCTGTGCTTAGTTGCGTATTCCACTTAACATTTCAAAGTTATTGGAATAAATGATTTGTGAAAAGTCCTACAATTACAACCTTGGTAATTCATCATATTCCAGACACATTGGTACTATGCACACAGTCATACAACTGCATCATTGTCACGTACTTACAACATATGCCTATATTTGTTTCATAGGCAAGCTGTGTCTGAGCACCCAGATGCCATATCAGGATACATTACAGATCACTTGATTGTGTCTCATGCATAACATTTCCTGACACAAATGCTAACTGTCACATAACTGTGGTGCTGACCACCTCAGTAATCCTTGGGTATAGCAACACACCTGCACATACAATGAATTCCACAAGGTTGCAAATGTATCAAAACATGATACCTGGGTTGTGTATATCATAGCATAACAACATGTGTATGATACAAGACTTATGTGATAGTGTAATCAATATGAATTTATAATGATGTGTATTACAGAGCATGTAATGATGGCATGTAGATACCATACCTCTCAATTGTCCACATTTTCAGCTCATATATTTGGTCTGTTCCTTACAAAATCTGTGGTTTTCTGGCAAATCAGTTGGATGATCTGAGGATTGAAGCCACTAAATAATGACATATATTTGTGTTTCAGACTTCAAATTCTTCAGAAAATGTATGTTAAAACAAACGCTGTTACTCTAGCAACTTTCTAAGTTTATAAGGGTGATATTTAAAATCTGTCCCTATTTTTGGGTCTTTGTTCCCCCATTTTGTCAGGTGTTGTCCAGATTTCTTGCACTAAGAGATTGAGAGCTATGGTAGGCATGGGTCTATATTATAACATTGAAGTCTTAAAACTTCAAATGTTATAATATTGACCCCTGTTCAGTGAATGCTTGAAATAGCGAAGCTGCAGAACACCGAATATTTTCCTAGGGAAAGTATTCTGTGGGCTGTTTCTGTGGCTTCACTATTTCCTTGATTGTGGTGTGAAGGTGACGAACCGGGTTAAGGTAAGTTTGCAAACGGACCGAGGTAAGGTAAGTATGTGATAGTTAGGGACCTTAGGGATAGGGAGCGGGTAAGGTGAGTGTGTGATAGTTAGGGACATTAGGGTTAGGGAGCGGGTAAGGTGAGTGTGCGAAAGTTAGGGACCTTAGGGTTAGGGAGCGAGCAAGGTGAGTGTGCATTAGTTAGGGACCTTAGGGTTAGGGAGCGGGTAAGGTTAGTGTGCGTTTGTTAGGGACCTTAGGGTTAGATAGCGGGTAAGGTGAGTGTGCGTTAGTTAGGGACCTTAGGGTTAGGGTTGGGTTAAGGTAAGTGGATAGCTAGTAGTGTATGTATGGTTTAGTGTAGGGTTAAAAACAATAAAAATCACTCGTGGAGACCCAAATGAGGGTATGAGATCGGCAAATAAGAGTTCCTGACAGTATAACTGAAAATATTAAAATTGAGGACAGTATAACTGAAAATAACGAGTGATTTTTATTGTTTTTGGTACAGTTTTTCACTCCTACCATCAGCTTTGTTATTTAGTGTAGGGTTCTGTGAAGTGTTGTATGTGTGGATTATGTATTTTGGTGTGCTTGTGCTGTGTGTGTGTATTCTCGTAACAGCAAATTTTTTCCCTTGGAAAAAAATCGCTGTTCTGAGCATTCGAGTATATCACATTTCGAGATTCTAAGGTCGAGCTTATGGTGTTCGACATTTTGGAATTTTGATAATGTGATATAGACCCGGTAGGCAGATGCACTCCTATGCCATACTGAAAGTGTTACTGTGATGGTGGAATATCAACTATGTAGATGGTTGATCAGGTCCACTACAACAACACGTGTCCTAATACACCAGTAATTGACATACAAGAGTATCATACCATGTCAACAAATCTCAGGGGGCATATTACTATATCTGTTATATAAAGAGCATGTGATACAATAGAATCAAAGGCCATCAATACACAAGCTCACTTCACAGACTGTAATGCCCTCTTGTAGCCATACTGTACATCCACATCTCAGTATATCAAGTCATTGACAGTAACTTTGACATGTCAACTTTTCATAGGATTGTAGAACAGTATTACGCTTATTCCAAAAATCACATGAAATCCTCACCATTATTATACCATGTAAATAAAAATCCCTATATCTATATTATGGAAGATTGTAAGACTATTGTGTGTATGTGTTGGATTGCATTACATGCTGTCAATGTCCATATGGGACATGTGCACCACACCATGATAGAATCAGCAATCACACGTTCAGTGGTCTACCAGAGGAAATAGGAGGATGCATGGAGCTACATGGATGGTACCCTAAGTGGTAGTGTAATGAAGAGCTATTCTAAAGATTATACAATGTCCATAATGTACCACCAAATACACACACATCAGTAGACTGGGTATGATATGAACAATACACCTGTGTAGGCATAGAATATGAATGCCATGCAATGTCACAGTAGCAACACCACATATCTCTGACTGTAACACTGTCTTGTTGCACTTTATAGAGTATGATAGTATTATTGTATGCTGAGAAGAACATATTGGGAGGAGTGTAAGGCATGGATGGGCAGTAACATCCCTGTGAAAAATTGTCTCCAAAGTGATAGCTGTATGTATAGACACTCAAGTTGCCTGCTGTCAGATTAGAACACCTGTATGTATAGTTAAAGTAGCTTGCAAGCACAGTAGTTAATGTTACTGCCACAGGACATGTTTATCTTGAATACCATCAGAGTATATGTTACACAGGATGACATAATCATTGTATGCTATGGTCTCACATATTGTTCTATAATTGTCACCATAGTGATGGTTGAATGCATACAGAGTTGACTGCAGTGAGAACAGAACCCCTACCTATTTACTGAGCACAGTACTTAACACAAGCACCGCAGCACAATTCTGTCTTTTATGTTGGAGAATTCTTTATAGCTGATGACATCAGCAGTGTCTGTTGAGACGAGGATGGTAATAGCAGTGTCCCACATGCAGGCGTAAAATGGTCTCTTGAATGTCAACCAACTGAACAAACATACACGCAAACTAATTGATTGCAGTGAGAACAAACCCCCTACCTAATTACACCTACTAGAGAACTCTGTATTTAATGCAATGCCAGAGCACAATTCTGAATCAGAGAGTGTCAGACAATACTTTATAAGTGATGACATCAGCAGTATCGGGTAAGAAGAAGATGGTAATGGCAGTGTCTCAAATGCAGGTGTAAAACAGTCTCTTGAATGTCAACCAACTGAATCAACACACACACACACACACACACACACACACACACACACACACACACACACACACACACACACACACACACACACACACATTAACAGCAGTGGGAATAGAACCCCTACCTAAGTACACTGACTAGAGATCTCACCATTTAATGCAAGTGTCATGACACAAGTTTGAGTTTTACAATGCTGCAAGACAATTTATAGTGGATGACATTATCATTGGATGTTTGAGAGAAGATGTTGGGAGGTCTGAATTAAATGGATGTGTAGACATGTACAGCTCTCAAAATATTAGTACTACATGGGATTGTACTGATGACTACAAGATACATAGTTATGCTCTTCTGATGAGACACAGACACACAACATTTGAGTGCATAGAGATTAGAACCCCTACCTAACTAACTACACCAGCTAGAGACCTCAATACATAATGCAAATGCCACAGCATAAGTCTGACATTTACACTGCTGCAGGACAATTTACAATGGATGACATCATTGCTAGATGTTTGAGAGAAGATGTTGGGAGGCCCGAATTAAATGGAGCTGTAGGCAGATACAACTGTCAAAATATTGGTAATCCATGGGATTGTAATGATGACTGCAGGATACATAGTTATGCTCTTCTGATTAGATACACAAAGTAGTTGACTGCAGTGAGATTAGAACCATTACCTAGGTACATACACCATCTAGAAAACTCAGTACTTAATGCAAGTACCATAGCACAAGTCTGACTTTTGTACTACGGCACAACACTTTATAGTGGATGATATCATCATTGGTTGTTTGAGAGAATATGTTGGGAGGTCTGTATGAAATGGATGCCTAGGCATGTACAACTGTCAAGATATTAAAGATCTGCATATTACCAGATTGATGAGTGTGCAAAGTGTTGTATTTTCTGGTGCATTTCCAATGTGCATGTATACTGTAAAAAGACAGCTTTACAAACTATATGCAAACAGCTGTCCAAATTACTGCAAATACTGGAAAATCTGAATGTACATTCTCAGTATAAAGATGTACATAGCATATAAGAAAGCATTTTTTATTTATTTCTGTAATGTAGTTGATATATATTTGGGAACAAGTACTGAGAGACCAAGTTTCAAGTGCATGGGTCCAGGTAACACATGGCTACAATGTAAACTTGTGTTCTTTCTTTATAAAAGTGCCTTACTTTTGTTTGTGTTTTTGCATGTAGTTTCATAGGATGATGACAAAATGAGCAGTGAACATCAGTAATTTGTGCTATTGTGTACTTTTCATTCTGCACTGCCGAGTAGCTGGTTTGCACAATGGAGGCAAAGTCTTTGCACATTCAAGATACATGTTTATGTTGTTTTCTTTCTTTGCACATAATTAAGTGGCAAGCAAATGTCAGCCTCTGTTTCACTGTTAAAATTAAGAGAGATTTATTGGTTTGCTTACCTATGTGCAAATACGTTAAGCAGAGAGGAATGGCAGTCAGCAGTGTGGATAGTACTGAGTGTAAGAACCACACCTGCTGCTTAGCTGACTCTGTGGCAGCAGGTGTAAATGTAATGAGCAATTTATTTTTGAGCCCAGATGATACAGTGTGGGAATCCAGGTGTATTTAATAGTTTTAAATATGCATTTATAATACAGTGAAATAATTCACTGTGTGTTACCTTAGTGCAGCATGTTTAAGCAGCATTGTGTGGAGGTAACCACACCGTTAAAGAGACATTCACTTTCACTCGGCATTGGTGCATGATGGCAAACTCCACACAAATATAGAGGACAAAAAATGAAGGACTTCATTGGGTTGTTTTCACTTATGTGTATGGTGTGTCATTCTATTTTGTGACCAGATTAAAGGTGTTAAAAATGGGTCGATAGAAAAGTGGTGAAATGGAGAACAAGCAGGGGAAGACAAAATGGAATGCAATAGAGGAATGTGCAGGAGGGAGGCAGGAAAGATCCTCAGCTATCCACTTTTTCAACAGTGTAAAATAACCAATAGGTATAGAATATTAGCTGAATTTGGACTGTCACCTCAACAAAGAGAGGTGATAACAATGCAATCATGTTGTATAGCCAATTGGACAGATTCAAGTGTGTCAGGAAGAAACCTGTGTGAAGTGGAGAGATAAGTATGGGGCATTTTTTTTTTTTTTGTACAACAGGTGCCCATTTTATATTTTTTACTTTATTAAGAAAGGAAGGAATGTTGGGTAAGGAACATAGGTATTTCTGGTCAGGTAAGTGGGGTAGGTGAGGAAGCGGGTGCAGGAAAGTAGGACAAACAAGACATAGGGACACTGATGGACAGAACAGGTTGGGGGACACCATGATTGGGGATCGGTAGGGAACGCCGGATACTCATGCCCATCAAACATAGGGACAGTGAGAATCTAGTCCTTACCCACAGAATTGTCCTCACTGTCCCCTTACTCCACTGGCTGTTGGAGTGCTTAACATCTTTTCCTATGGACCATAAATGAGAGCATCTTCTCCATCTGACATAGGTGTTCACAAATGGTGGTATGCACAACCCTACTCACCAAGCCTGGCAATTTCTGGTGGGTGACAAAATCCCCACCTCTGCCACTACTCCTGGAGGATACCACAACACCAGCTGCCAGAGTAATGCTACCTGATATGTATGGCCCAGGTAGTGCAGGGGCAGCAAAAGCAGTACCGCTAGGTTGGGTCCCAGAAGTGCTGGGCATTGGTCCACGAGCTGGTGGAGCGGGAGCACGCTGAACCACAATGGTTGGACTACTTCCTTGCTCTGTAAAGCATTTTGTGAGCTGTCAGAAATGGATGACATGGAAACATTGTGACCACATATATTAAAATAAAAAAAGAGAAATTATGGTTGGGGTAAGAGAAAAAAGAGATAAGTAGTACCATTATATGTGACATACAATGAATTATTACAACATAAATAATTAATTTCCACTTTTACATTTAAGTATACTTCTTAACAGCTTCAAACTATAACTGATGATTGCTCAAAGCAATCCTTACAATGTGCATATATTGCACGTAAGATTGGTCAAATTATACAGATTAAGTTAATAGGAGGGCATTTATACCACTTCTGTTGAAACTGTTATGTAATGTGTTCAAATGAGTTGACTATAAATCTGTTACTTGTGGTATTTGAGACCTTAAAGTCTGACTGCAGTATTAGAATTGACTCCTATAGTTGGCTTGTGCTATAGGCTGAAGCATGCATCCTTGATTTTACATTTAGGATATGAATGCCTTATTTGCTACTATTGTATAGAAGGGCAATACTTTAGATAAAATAATTGTTATGTTATCCTTACTTCTTTCAATCTTTCCAAATGCTTAGCATTGGCCTCCCTATTTGCCATTATATACTGGTTGTATGTGGAATAAAAATAATAGAACAAGAAAAGAGCATTATGCATACTAGTCTTGCCTATATGCAGCTGTATATCTAGTTTAAATTCTCTTTATCTGTATACTTAAACAACTGCAGGATGTCGCAGTCCTAAACTCAGACAGCCACTGGTTGAGTGAATCCTGCTCGCATATTTTGTGGTCATTAAAATGGTGCCCGCACTTTTCTCCAGTGTGTGGAATGCCAGTCACACTGGAGACAGCTTTGGCCAGAGTATTCCATGACTCAGACTTGTACTGGGAGCTGGTATAGTCTCCCTGCAAGAGCCTTTAGCTGTAGCACTTTACAAGGAGTTTAATAAAGATTCTGGACTCCTCTACACCCCACCTTTGAGCCCAAGATTGGGCACCTTCCCTTCTACCACCAGACATGTCCAGTCAGGGCAAACAGTAACAGATAATAGTGCATTCCCATGAATTCATATTATCGCATTTACTGCTAGTCCGCAAACTCTAACAATGGTGCCAACCGTGTTTGCACAGCATCAAACTGAGAGTAACAGTGACAAACAGAATAAAGCAGTTTTTGATAGTGGGAGGTTAATCTGACTACTGGCATTAGTTAATGGTGTGTTTGCTGCTGTAACTGTCAGTTGATTCAACTTTGCAGACATGTACTGAGCATAAATTTTATGACCTGACAATTATAATTACAGAATAAGAATATTCAGTATACCCTCTGCCAAATATATAATTCATATGAGCTCTGCTGTTATGCATACTTATTACTATTTATAATTATGTTTAATTTTCTTGTTTTTTTTTAAAGTGTGTTGACAAGCATTGATAAAATAGTGATTGGGTGAGCATTAACTTAAACAAGTTACCACAGGGAAGGCTGGACTACAAGTGTATTTTTACAGTCATTATTGTTGCCTCACAGCAAGAGGTTTTCCCGTTCGATTCTCGACTTGGGTTAGGAGTGCCTTCTGTGTGGAGTCTGCATGCCCTCCCCACAGTCGAGTGGGCATTCAAAAGACATGCGTTGAATGGGTATGCCTTCGTTGAAGGTTGGGCATCGGGCTGGCAACTCAACACCATAAAAACCAACTGCCAATCATTAGCGGACTGGAGTTCCACTGTGGCGACCCCTAACCAGGAAAAGCCGAAAGACAAAGAACAAACTCTGCACAGAGATCTTGTTTCTCTGAGCTGCTCATTACTTTTATATATATATTAAACAGTTGAGTGTTTAACCATGTATGTGTATGACATGACACTTCAGAAAATCAATGTGTAATTATAGAAGCATAATTCGACTGATACCCACACATAGGTAAACAAAGACAAAAACGAGTGGACTTCTTGAAACGGACTCTTTAATTCAAACTTGGTAAGCGCTTTCACTGACTGTAATACGCCAGCTTCCTCAGACCAACAAACACAGTTTAGAATCCAAATACCCTTTTCAGTAAAAGCTTTTAAGTACTTCCAAACCAAAACAATTAGTAAGTTAATTACTTACAAACTAATTGGCCATGTGACCAACTACTTTTAAGACCTTGTTGAAAACCTATCTTACAAAAACACTGCTATACCTAGACTTTACACTCAATTAAGATAAAACAAATAGAGCATGTGCAAACAAATATTATACATATCTAAACACTCACACTATGCTTGTCAATATATATCGAAATGGAACAGCTTTACAAGTGTTGGATTTATAAATCCCACTATGATATCAAAAACCTATGACTGTACTACCAAAAACGTATTTAAACCACAACTCTTATTTATATACAACTCAGGAATGGTTGTTTGTAAAAAGATTTAACCTCATGCCCTTTTCTAGAGCCCTAAAATCAATTAATCATTAACATTTACGTTTACATTTTTATATTTTACCTATTCAAAGCTTTAATTTTGAGGAGACATTTTATAGATACCTGCTCATTAAGCCCAGGTAGTATATATGCCATAGTGCGGATCTGCCACTCCAATTCTGCCTCCTCCAATTTGAGTTGCCATGCCCCTCCTCTAATATTATGTTCTACCTTTTGCAGAACTCCAAATATAAGTTTGTGTTCTGGATATGTCATCACATGTCTTGCAAGGACATTAGTGCTTATTTGTCTGTTTATACTATATTGGTGCTCATAAATCCTTTGTCTGAGTTTACGCTCAGTTTTACCAATATAGAATCCTTCGCACTGAGTGCAAATAGCACAATATACAACTCCTTGCGAGTTGCAAGAACAATGGCCCTAAATTTTATAATTCCTATATCTAATGGTTATATTGTTGGTAGTGTTAATATGTTTACATTGTCCACATCTACCACATTTACTCATACCCTGTTGACCTCGGGGCACTTTCATAACTCTCTCAAATATATTCTTTAAATTGGGGCCTCTTCTATATAGTACAGATAAACTTGGCCCTAGTTTCTTCCTAACTTCATTATCCTGTTGGATGATAATCCAATTTTTGTGCATAATTTCCATAATCTTGCTTGAATCTGTAGAGAAAGTTGTCAAGAAACTTGCAACCTTTAGATCTTTTTTGGGTACCAAGGAACAGTTATTTGGGAATTCATCCATTAAATCCACTTGTGCTTGTTTATCCTGTATTAAGGGCTGAAAATGCCCTGATACTCTTTTACTATACACTTCCTGTATCACTTGCTCAATCAAAATTAAAGGGTATGCTCTCCTTAAAAACATTTGCTTTAGGAGAGCACATTCATCTTAGAAGTCTTGGAAACTGGACACCATCCTAGCTGCTCTTACTACCTGACCCTTAACCACTGCCTTCTTCTGGTGGAAGGGATGGCAACTAGTAAAATGTAGGAATGTGTTAGAATATGTTGGTTTTCGATGTATTGTAGACCTGAACTGCTTTTTTGTATTATCTTTGCTTAAGTGAATGTCCAGGAAATTAATTTCATTTATGTCCACCTGATAAGTAAACTCCAGAAATGAAGTAAGCAAAGACAACTCCAACATGAATCGCTCTATTATCTCCCTCGGTAATTTCCACAAAAAGAACATATCATCTTGGTACCTAGTGTACCAAGCGACATGTTCTCTATAAGTAAGGGACTTGAACAAAAAGGAGGTTTTCCAATACGCCAGAACACAGTTGGCAAAACTGCTCCCACATGGCGAACCCATTGCAATGCCACTTTTCTGGAGAAAAAATTTGTTTGAAAATAAAATATAATTGTTCTCCAACACTATTTCCAATAACACT
Source organism: Protopterus annectens (assembly GCF_019279795.1). Lineage (NCBI taxonomy): Eukaryota > Metazoa > Chordata > Ceratodontiformes > Protopteridae > Protopterus > Protopterus annectens. Next base: position 1,478,455,231 of record NC_056746.1, read on the forward strand.
TCTATTAGGTTGATACATTGATGTTCCATACCTTTAGTGTGTAGGAATTCCCTAACCCATTCAGTCCCTATTTTATGTGGAATAGATGTGTAGAGGTCTTTAATATCAACTGTTAAAAACACATATTGTTCATTAAATTCCAATTTGTTGATATTAGCCAAAAATTCCCAAGAATCACGACAAATTTGTGATTCTGATGTGACAAAGGGTTTTAGCTTGGAATCTACAAATTTTGCACATGCATATGTTATCGAACCCCTACCATCTACTGTTGGTCTGAATGGTGGGTTTATGGCATTCTTATGGATTTTGGGTGCTCCAAACAAGGTTGGAATTACTGGTCCTGGCATCGTAAGATAATGATATGTGTCCACATCTATGGTGCCCTCAAGAAAAAGGTCGCTTAGAATGCCTTTAATTTTATTATATGCTCCATTTACCTCATTCCTACTTGCACTGACATATGCTTCGTTATTTAGGTGGGCCAGCATTTTAGTCTCGTAGTCAACCTCCATAAAGACCAATCCACCCCTTTTATCGAGTTTCATGACCCTTACATCACAAATATTCAACAATTTGAGAAGATCACGCTCATTTTTATCAATGTTGCTATTTTTGTTTTTATTATAGTTTATTACACTATTGTTCAAGCAATGTCTAATATCCATTTTGCAGATCTTCTCAAATAATGCCAACGTCGATTGTAGGGGTGGATTGAACAGACTTGAAACTCTAAGATTTTCCATAAGGCCTGAACTTTGTCCCAATTCACAAGTTAAATTAAGTTTACGGACAAAGATTTTCAAATCAAGCACAGTTTTGACTATGTCAGCTCTCAAGTCAGGTACAAAAGTCAACCCTTTTGACAATAGGTTTGCCATCTCCTCATCAACTTCCAAGGAACTAAAATTAAATATATGGAAGTCACCCTCTAGGTTAGACAATATTTTAGGGCCTGAATGCTCTACCTCCTCCTTTTGTTTTGCCCTCTCCTCTGGGGTAATTGTTTCTTGTTCTGTTTCATTTGTATTGATTGCTGCTGGCCTATATTGGTTTTCTGAAAATCCTGTTGGAAAACCTCATACATTTGATTATTCGTATTGTACTGCATTCTAGAACCACCCCCACCCATCATGGGTTGTTGATGTCCTAAGGTATTCTGTTGTTTTTGAATGCGTTCACTCCGACGGACTATAGTTGTATCGGGGTTAGAAGCCTCCCCCTCATTGTCTGATACCAAGGCCACTGCCTCATTATTATTATCAAGAAAAACCTCTTGACCCCCAGTGTAACTTTGTATTAAAGGTGGAGGGGGGTAAGCTATACCTCTAGCATAGGCATTCAAGTCCCTGTTGATCTTTTTCTTTTTAATTTCAACCATTTTATTGATACTAGCTTCAATGCTTGTAAAAGTCCTGGAATATTCATATTTATAACATTCACAATCCATAGCATTATTAATGATTTGTTCTAATGTCTCCAGATCTGCTTTTAAATTTGATATTTGATCCTGATAGTGCTTGATAAGTGCCTCTAAAAACTCCAGGCCTTGTCGGTTAAACAAGGCTAACAGTTCATAGGTTCATAGGTTCATACTAGGCTATCTGTCCTAGGGCATTTATAAACCTAGCCAGAATGTGTTTGGCTTTCGCCACCCATTTTAAATTTATTTTGCTATGCCCTTTTTCGAGGTTAGTATACTGTGCCTCAGTCTAACAGTGACACAGAAGTGATACCCGGGGTAAACCTACGATCTCCCATCCACTCATCAAGATTCCTCTTGAAGAGAGTCAATGAGGGACTCTGCCTAACCTGGACTGGGATTTTATTCCAGAGTGAAGGGAGCCTCTGGGTTATGAATCTGTCCCTCCAGCATGTCCTATTTATTTCAGTGCTGAGGTTCAAGTCTCTCGAGTGTGTAGCTCGATGGGATTTGGATTTTCTGAGGTGCAGCATGTCCATTAATTCCGGGTTGGACATGGCTTTATACGTCAGGCACAGATCGCCTCTGAACAGGCGGTATGCCACTGAGTAGAGCTGGAGTTTCTTTAACCGGGCAGCATATGGCATCTGTTTGAGCCCTTTGATCCTCTTGGTGAGGTACTTTTGGGGTCTTTCCAGTTGCTGCAGGTGTCTGGTAAGGTACATCCCAAAAGGGGCATTGTACTCAATTATGGGCCTGATAAGGGATGAGTAAAGAAGCACGATGACCTCCCCTGATCTAGATGTGAATCCCTTCATGATTAGGTGGGCTATATAAAATGTTTTTCTAACCACTTTGGCCACGTGGTTGTCAAATGAGAGATTGCTATCAACTTGGGTCCCCAGGTCCCTAATTACTTATTCTGTTCTTAATGGATTACCACCTATGTGGTAATTTTTGGGCACTTTGTTTTTGCCAAAGGGGATGACTATACACATTTTGGCATTTAGCTTGAGGCCATGGCTCTGGCACCAGTTGTTTGTTTCTATGAGGCCCTTTTGGATGATGCTTGTGTCGGCTGGAGAGTCGATTATGGTGCCCAGTTTGCAGTCATCTGCAAACTTGGTCAGCCACAGTCCTTCTGTGTTGGCCTGTACCTCCGAGAAATATATACCGAACAAGAGAGGTCCCAGGACTGAGCCTTGTGGGACACCACTTGTAATTGGTTTGGAGTCTGACATGGCTCCAGCAATTCTAACCATGTGGGTTCTGTCCTTGAGCCAGTTTGCAATCCATCTAGTGACATAGGGGTTTATATTTAAGCTGGTGAGCTTATCTATAATGCCCGAGTGGGGTATTGTATCGAAGGCTTTTGCGAGGTCCAGGTAGACTGTGTGGACCACCTTCCCCTCGTCAATGACCTTGGTGACTGTTTCAAAGAAATCAACCAGGTTTAAGAAGCAGGATCTGCCCTTAACAAAGCCGAACTGGTTAGGATCCAGTGTCTGTAGATCCCCAATATCTTTATTTATGAGGTCCATGATGATCCTTTCCATAGCTTTGCAGACCAAGCTAGTCAGTCTTATGGGGTAATAGTTTCCAGGATCCGTTGAGGCACCACCTTTATGGAGAGGGACCACTGTTGCTGTACGCCACTCTTTGGGCACATATCCTGTAGTAAGGCTGAGATTGAACAGTAGTTTTATGTTTGGGTTTAGCTCTTCTTGGAGTTCATGTAGGACGCAACCTGGGACACCGTCTGGTCCCATTGATGCTGTGTTTTTTGCTTTGGAGAGGGCAGCTCTTACCTGAGCATCTGAGATGTCAGGGGGGCAGCACTCTGCTGGGATAGATATTTGCCCTTTTGGTGGGGGGGGGAGAAGTTTGCGCTGAACCTGTCAGCTAGGATGTTGGCAATGTCTGTGGGTTCAGTGTATTTTTTGTCATTTTGGACTAATTCTGAGCATATCTGAGAATTACCACCCAGGTTCCTAACATAACTAAAGAAAGCCTTGTGATTATCCTTAGTGTCCTGTGCAATTTTTCTCTCGAAGCTGGCCTTAGACAATTTTATGAGTGCCCGTAGTTTTTTGCTAATACTGATCAGTGATGCCTTCCCTTTTTTGGGATTTTGCTCTGTCATTTAGTAGCTTCCTCCTTCTATTGTATAGTTTGTTTATGGTTGGGGTCCACCAGACAGGACGTCTGCCTTTGGAGGATTGGGTCTTGGTTTTATTTGGGATCGCATGATCCATGCATTCCTGAAGGTGTTCATAGAATGCATTTATAAAGGATTCTGCGGTCTGGGCCGTATTTTCCACAGGCCCGGGGGCTTTGAAGGATTCCACCTCGGTTTTGAGGAGTGTGAAATTTGCTTTAGAGAAGTTTTTCACTGTGGTTTTCTGGGCAGGGGGTGAGGTCGGGATGTGAATATCCAGTGAGATTAGTTTATGGTCTGATCTTACCAGTGAGGGATACACTTCTGGTCTGGAGCATAGAGTCCCCATGTTGGTGATGATCAGGTCCAGTATGTTTTCCCCTCTTGTGGGAGTGGTAACAGGTTGTTCCATAGCATTTGAGTTTATAAATTCTAGGAACCTTTGGGCTAGGGTGTTGGAGCTAGAGTAATGCTCCCAGTCTATGTTTGGGTAGTTGAAGTCGCCCAATATAATGGTGTTTGGAGAGACCTTCATATTTTCCAGTGTTCTCAGAAAGGCCGAGTGGGGTTCCTGGGTTTGGGAGGGTGGTCTGTAGCAGGCTATAAACTGGAAGGCAGTTTTACCCACTCTTAGTTGTTAAGTTGCTTAGTTCCAAATGAAAAGCTGATTTGTTAATCAACCCATTCGGGTAACGCCACTGCCGTAACCCCTTTGGCACTTTTCCTTTATTAACACACTCCTGTAAGTAGGAAACCTCAAGCTGCAGTTTCCTACATTTAAACAATTTAGTATCAAAGTCATTTAAGTGGGTAACCATAGCAGTGCCATTATGGTTTAACAGGTTAGCGTTAACAGGAGACATTCCATTAGAAATGAAAAAGTTATTATTATTATTTAAGTTAGTCCCCATCGAAGGAACAGCATTGTTGCCAGCATCTATTCTAGGCTGCAAATGCATAGGTTGTGCAGCTATGGAAGAAATATTATTATTACAACCAAAACTTGTTCTGAGTGGTAAATCATTCAGTTCAGTACTTACAGCAGGATTGAGGAGAACTCCATTCCTGTTGCTTGCCATAGTTTTTGCTGCACTACTTTCTGTTGGTGTAGATTGCACATTAAGCGGTTGAGCTGCCGGGATGGACATCAAAGGTAAACGATCACCTGTATACCTAACTGGCCCTTCATTGTTACTGGCTTCCACACGCTGCATCAACACTTCCACTCGGTTCATCAGTTGGTTAACCAAGATGGTTAACTCGTCCATGGTATTCACCTCTAAGGCTCTTCCTGATGGTGTAGGAACTTCCTCTTCTTGAGAAAATAATGGTTGTGAGTCAGTTACAGAGCTGCTCACCATCAAAGCACTCCTTGACAACGAAAAATCTCTAAAACTGGTAAACAAAGACAAAAACGAGCGGACTTCTTGAAATGGATTCTTTAATTCAAACTTGGTAAGCGCTTTCACTGACTGTAATACGCCAGCTTCCTCAGACCAACAAACACAGTTTAGAATCCAAATACCCTTTTCTGTAAAAGCTTTTAAGTACTTCCAAACCAAAACAATTAGTAAGTTAATTACTTACAAACTAATTGGCCATGTGACCAACTACTTTTAAAACCTTGTTGAAAACCTATCTTACAAAAACACTGCTAAACCTAGACTTTACACTCAATTAAGATAAAACAAATAGAGCATGTGCAAACAAATATTATACATATCTAAACACTCACACTACGCTTGTCAATATATATCGAAACGGAACAGCTTTACAAGTGTTGGATTTATAAATCCCACTATGATATCAAAAACTTATGACTGTACTACCAAAAATGTATTTAAATCACAACTCTTATTTATATACAACCCAGGAAGGGTTGTTTGTAAAAAGATTTAACCTCATGCCCTTTTCTAGAGCCCTAAAATCAATTAATCATTAACATTTACGTTTACATTTTTATATTTTACCTATTCAAAGCTTTAATTTTGAGGAGACATTTTATAGATACCTGCTCTGGGGCATTTAGGTGTACAGGTGATCATTTACCTTTGATGTTCATCCCGGCAGCTCAACCGCTTAATGTGCAATCTACACCAATGGAAAGTAGTGCAGCAAAAACTATGGCAAACAACAGGAATGGAATTCTCCCCAGTCCTGCTGTAAGTACTGAACTGAATGATTTACCACTCAGAACAAGTTCTCATAGTAATATTAATATTTCTTCCAAAGCTGCACAACCTATGCATTTCCAGCTTAGAATAGATGCTGGCAACAATGCTGTTCCTTCGATGGGGACTAACTTAAATAATAATAATAACTTTTTCATTTTTAATTGAATGTCTCCTGTTAACGCTAACCCGTTAAACCATAATGGCACTGCTATGGTTACCAACTTAAATTACTTTGATACTAAATTGTTTAAATGTAGGAAACTGCAGCTCGAGGTTTCCTACTTACAGGAGTGTGTTAATAAAGGAATAGTGCCAAAGGGGTTACGGCAGTGGCGTTACCCGAATGGGTTGATTAACAAATCAGCTTTTCATTCGGAACTGTTAGCCTTGTTTAACCGACAAGCCCTGGAGTTTTTAGAGGCACTTATCAAGCACTATCAGGATCAAATATCAAATTTAAAAGCAGATCTGGAGACATTAGAACAAATCCTTAATAATGCTATGGATTTTGAATGTTATAAATATGAATATTCCACGACTTTTACAAGCATTGAGGCTAGTATCAATAAAATGGTTGAAATTAAAAAGAAAAAGATCAACAGGGACTTGAATGCCTATGCTAGAAGTACAGCTTACCCCCCTCCACCTTTAATACAAAGTTACACTGGGGGTCAAGAGGTTTTTCTTGATAATAATAATGAGGCAGTGGCCTTGGTATCAGACAATGAGGGGGAGGCTTCTAACCCCGATACAACTATAGTCCGTCGGAGTGAACGCATTCAAAAACAACAGAATACCTTAAGACATCAACAACCCATGATGGGTGGGGGTGGTTCTAGAATGCAGTACAATACGAATAATCAAATGGATGAGGTTTTCCAACAGGATTTTCTGAAAACCAATATGGGCCAGCAGCAATCAATACAAATGAAACAGAACAAGAAACAATTACCCCAGAGGAGACGGCAAAACAAGAGGAGGAGGTAGAGCATTCAGGCCCTAAAATATTGTCTAACCTAGAGGGTGACTTCCATATATTTAATTTTAGTTCCTTGGAAGTTGATGAGGAGATGGCAAACCTATTGTCAAAAGGGTTGACTTTTGTACCTGACTTGAGAGCTGACATAGTCAAAACTGTGCTTGATTTGAAAATCTTTGTCCATAAACTTAATTTAACTTGTGAATTGGGACAAAGTTCAGGCCTTATGGAAAATCTTAGAGTTTCAAGTCTGTTCAATCCACCCCTACAATCGACGTTGGCATTATTTGAGAAGATCTGCGAAATGGATATTAGACATTGCTTGAACAGTAGTGCAATAAACTATAATAAAAACAAAAATAGCAACATTGATAAAAATGAGCGTGATCTTCTCAGATTGTTGAATATTTGTGATGTAAGGGTCATGAAACCTGATAAAGGGGGTGGATTGGTCTTTATGGACCAGGTTGACTATGAGACTAAAATGCTGGCCCAACTAGATAACGAAGCATATGTCAGTGCAAGTAGGAATGAGGTAAATGGAGCATATAATAAAATTAAAGGCATTCTAAGCGACCTTTTTCTTGAGGGCACCATAGATGTGAACACATATCATTATCTTACGATGCCAGGACCAGTAATTCCAACCTTGTTTGGAGCAACCAAAATCCATAAGAATGCCATAAACCCACCATTCAGACCAATAGTAGATGGTAGGGGTTCGATAAAATATGCGTGTGCAAAATTTGTAGATTCCAAGCTAAAACCCTTTGTCACATCAGAATCACAAATTTGTCGTGATTCTTGGGAATTTTTGGCTAATAACAAATTGGAATTTAATGAACAATATGTGTTTTTAACAGTTGATATTAAAGACCTCTACACATCTATTCCACATAAAATAGGGACTGGATGGGTTAGGGAATTCCTACACACTAAAGGTATGGAACATCAATGGATCAACCTAATAGAAGTGTTATTGGAAATAGTGTTGGAGAACAATTATATTTTATTTTCGAACAAATTGTTTCTCCAGAAAAGTGGCATTGCAATGGGTTCGCCATGTGGGAGCAGTTTTGCCAACTGTGTTCTGGTGTATTGGGAAACCTCCTTTTTGTTCAAGTCCCTTACCTATAGAGAACATGTCACTTGGTATACTAGGTACCAAGATGATATGTTATTTTTGTGGAAAGAACTGAGGGAGATAATAGAGCGATTCATCTTGGAGTTGTCTTTGCTTACTTCATTTCTGGAGTTCACTTATCAGGTGGACATAAATGAAATTAATTTCCTGGACATTCATTTAAGCAAAGATAATACGAAAAAGCAGTTCAGGTCTACAATACATCGAAAACCAACATATTCTAACACATTCCTACATTTTACTAGCTGTCATCCCTTCCACCAGAAGAAGGCGGTGGTTAAGGGTCAGGTAGTAAGAGCAGCTAGGATGGTGTCCAGGTTCGAAGACTTCCAAGATGAATGTGCTCTCCTAAAGCAAATGTTTTTAAGGAGAGCATACCCTTTAATTTTGATTGATCAAATGATACAGGAAGTGTATAGTAAAAGAGTATCAGGACATTTTCAGCCCTTAATACAGGATAAACAAGCACAAGTGGATTTAATGGATGAATTCCCAAATAACTGTTCCTTGGTACCCAAAAAAGATCTAAAGGTTGCAAGTTTCTTGACAACTTTTTCTACAGATTCAAGCAAGATTGTGGAAATTATGCACAAAAATTGGATTATCATCCAACAGGATAATGAAGTTAGGAAGAAACTAGGGCCAAGTTTATATGTAACATATAGAGGCCTCAATTTGAAGAATATAATTGAGAGAGTTATGAAAGTGCCCCAAGGTCAACAGGGTATGAGTAAATGTGGTAGATGTGGACAATGTAAACATATTGACAACCAACAATATAACCATTAGAGATAGGAATTATAAAATTTGGGGCCATTGTTCTTGCGACTCCCAAGGAGTTGTATATTGTGCTATTTGCACTCAGTACGAAGGATTCTATATTGGTAAAACTGAGCGTAAACTCAGACAAAGGATTTATGAGCACCAATATAGTATAAACAGACAAATAAGCACTAATGCCCTTGCAAGACATGTGATGACATATCCAGAACACAAATTTAGATTTGGAGTTCTGCAAAAGGTACAACAAAATATTAGAGGAGGGACATGGCAACTCAAATTGGAGGAGGCGGAATTGGAGTGGCAGATCCGCACTATGACATATATACTACCTGGGCTTAATGAGCAGGTATCTATAAAATGTCTCCTCAAAATTAAAGCTTTGAATAGGTAAAATATAAAAATGTAAATGTAAATGTTAATGATTAATTGATTTTAGGGCTCTAGAAAAGGGCATGAGGTTAAATCTTTTTACAAACAACCATTCCTGGGTTGTATATAAATAAGAGTTGTGGTTTAAATATGTTTTTGGTAGTACAGTCATAAGTTTTTGATATCATAGTGGGATTTATAAATCCAACACTTGTAAAGCTGTTCAGTTTCGATATATATTGACAAACGTAGCGTGAGTGTTTAGATATGTATAATATTTGTTTGCACATGCTATATTTGTTTTATGTTAATTGAGTGTAAAGTCTAGGTTTAGCAGTGTTTTTGTAAGATAGGTTTTCAACAAGGTTTTAAAAGTAGTTGGTCACATGGCCAATTAGTTTGTAAGTAATTAACTTACTAATTGTTTTGGTTTGGAAGTACTTAAAAACTTTTACTGAAAAGGGTATTTGGATTCTAAACTGTGTGTGTTGGTCCGAGGAAGCTGGCGTATTACAGTCAGTGAAAGCGCTTACCAAGTTTGAATTAAAGAGTCCGTTTCAAGAAGTCCGCTCGTTTTTGTCTTTGTTTACCAGTTTTAGAGATTTTTCATTGTCGAGTGATACTCACACATAGTTACAAATTTAATATATGTGTGTGTGCATGTGTGCATATATATATATATATATATATATATATATATATATATATATATATATATATATATATATATATATATATATATATATATATATATATATATATATATATATATATATATATATATATATATATATATATATATATATATATATATATATATATATATATATATATATATATATATATATATATATATATATATATATATATATATATATATATATAATATATACATATATATATATATATATATATATATATATATATATATATATATATATATATAGATGTGTGTGTGTGTGTGTGTGTGTGTGTGTGCGTGTGTAAGTTTACTGTTGAAATGTTGAAACTATATACATAGACCAGTCACATGGTTGACCCTAAATCTTGAATCTGAAATGGTGAAAATGCAGCCAGGTCAAAACTGAATACATCGACACCTGTAGTTCAATGTATACAACATAGCAGGAGGTGACATCACTCACCCATGCTATGCAGCTTACCATACCATGACATTCCACAGTCAAGTGTGTTTTATTGTTTTGCAGGGGGCAAGTCCCCCTGCACCCCCTATGTTGGGGGCTATGCCCCTCACACTCCCTGCAAATTATTTATATATACCAATCTGAGATCACACTACAGTAAGGAAATGGGTTAATTCCCTGTTCTTCACTGAACTGCAATGTCCATTCACAATGCTGATCTCAGATAATTGAACTACATTACCCATTCACTGTAGTGTAGTCAATGTTTTTGAGTCAGCATTTTTGCCCATTTGAAAACTGCCTCTCAACCACATGCTGGTTGACAGCAGTCACTTTGTAGATTCAATAGCAAACATATGTGTGTATATATATATATATATATATATATATATATATATATATATATATATATATATTCTGTGTATGCTCAATTGCTCAATGCTGTTGGCAGTCATTTCTAAGTCTGATTATTGTTTTCATGTTAATTTTCATATAAAGTAACCTGGAACAACTGAAATAAAACTTTGGTCTTTGCTGGATTAAAACCTGGGCTCACCTGTATTGCAACCCTACACTTATACCTGCTGGCACAGGAACAGTTAAGACACAGCTGTATATTTTCATATTCATTCTTAGGTATGTGTGTTAACCACCTTGCAATGCCATGGTGGCAAACCATAGAGGATACAATGTATCCATTTTGAAATTGTCTACTGTCTGCAGGTGTTGGGGAGGTTGCTATCCGCCATGCAATGTTGTACAGCGGGTTTGCACAGTGAAAAACAAAAAGATGCAACAATGTATACATTTCAAAATCAAGAATGTCTGCTTCCTGTCTGCAGGTGTTCTGTTTGCTATGTGTACGTGTGCCATTAGCCTAGGTTTGGAAGAAGTTAAGCAATGCACAAATGTGTCAAGAAAAGCTCACTATGTTTTATCCTTGTGAGCCGTTTATTAGGTTTCATCCTTAAAAGCGAAAGGTGAGACTTGAACTGTGATCTACAGATAGTATATACCATGTGATTTACCATGTTTACCAGGAGTGCTACACATACATGATATTCACAGGTGTTGTTTAGGTTTACTATGACAACGGTGAAGTGGATTTGGGCAAATCCACTTTGACAAAGTCTGGAGGTCTAACGGTGGCAATGTCGAACCTGACATTGTCAAAGTATAAATCTCGCCCCTATCTTGAACCATTTTAAAGCCTTTTCTGAGGTCGAATTCGAGATGTACTTTGACAATGTTGGAATTCGACATTGTCAGTTTCGCAGACATGGGTCGATGATACCATCATTTGACTGAGTCCAATTCAATATTGTCATAGTAAACTGTTTTTTATATATTCTTGATCATAGACGTACATTACATGAAATGTATTGTATTTATCTTTTTCCCCATATTTACACTAAGCCCCACATCATGCAAATAGTAACAAAAAAAATACATAAATAAATAAACAGCATTACAAAATAAATTTTAGCCATATTAAAGATTATTACACAAGCCTGTATTTGATCTGTCAGACCAATGAACCTACAAAAAACAATAAGGGTGTCTTAACCCCTCTTTTCTACAGAAACAGTTTTGCAGGAATTCAACTCATTGTGCATACAAGCAAGTCCCATTTCATCCACAGTTTAACAAGGCATATAACACTTGCACACTTTCAGTTGCTTGTATATATGTTAATTTCAGATTTAGTGCAATGACTGTTTACACAACCATTTATGAGTGTTGTTTGCAGCAATCTAGCTCTGTCTTCTCTTTGCATTGTGTTCACCCCTTGCTTATCTGGGCAGTGATCTCAGACATGCAGTCTAGAAGACATTTTGTATCATTGTCCTTAAAATATATGATAATATTAAATAACAATAATGACTATTACCAAAGGCAGAGGGGGTTGGGCATTAGTGAACTGAAACTGAGAAATGTGGGCTGCTCACTTCCATTTCAAAACTTGCAACAATTACTTCCACACTTTGTAAGTGTATCCTAGCTGACATACCTACTTCATGTAAAGGAGTCTGAATTGTTGTGTATTCCATCTTCCTCCCAGTAACCATTTACAGTTGCAATCCATTGCCAACAAACACTGAGGCAGTTCCTACACTATCCCCCAGTTTTAATAAAATCCATGTAGGCATAATGTACAGCCTACATGGAAGATACCGTGGCCATGTATGCGGTTCCCCCTTGGTAGAGCATTTATGCATATTAATGTAGATGTGTTACTGAAGGAGAGCCATTTAACATGGTTACTGAATCTGTGTAGGGAGTGTGTTACTGTGTCCGGAGATGAGTAACTCACCCTCTGTACTGTGATAGTGCAGTAAAGCAATGTATGGGTATGTATTTAAATATTATTTATTTATTTTTTATGTTTGCACAGTGCAGAGTGACAAGCAGCAATGAACATCTGACTGACATCTCAACGTAGAAACTGGATACTTTTAATTATAAATCCAAAGGTCAAGTTTAAGCATAGCTGAGTGGGTTTGCATGGCATGGTGCTTAGCGGTGCTTAAACTTGGCTCATAGGTATATGTAAAAGTATAGCAACATTCCCCATATCCATTTAGCCAAATGGTTAGTGTCATGGTCTTAGGTGCAGGGTATGAATACAAGAAAGGGAATATAAATTATGCCAATTATTTTAAAATTATGATGTACTGCACTCCAATAAACTCTGCTAAGCTGTGTTAAGCCAAGAGAAGCACTGCTAAAACAATTTCTGTTTCAGCGCCACTTGGTTGTACTTAGCTGGCTTCTGCACTGCTAAGCATTGCTAAGCAGTGCCAGTTTAAGCAAAGCTCAGCTCACCTAAGCTAGTTTGCACACCTTTAAGCATTGTTAAGCTTTGGTAGTTTAAGCAATGCTGAGCTTAGCTAAGCCAGTTTGCATGCTGCCAAGCGATGCATTGCATTTTTAAAAATGGCCCAATGATGTGTAAGGATGGGAAAAAGCCTTATTTACATGCACCAGATGGGAATACAGCATAATCTGTTGGACTTTGAACCATGCAGGAGCTATGGCTGGTGTTGGAGAGGATGCACACTTCTGGGTGCAGTGGTCGGGCATTCTGGAGTCCAGGGTCATGGTTGGACTCCTAGTAAAATACCATGACATCCAGCTGCTGCAGGGCCAGTATCAGGGATTGGAGTATAATTCAGAGGCCTGGGTATGGTTGGCAAGCGATCTCACCAGTGCAACAGGTGCCCCCCAAACAGGTGAGCAGGTCTGTCATCATTTCGATAATTTGAAGTGGTGGAAGAGGGGACTTCTGGACACCTGGGTACAGGATGCTTGGGACAGGTATGCCCCACAAGTTTGTATGTACTGTTAGCATTGTTTTATCAGTACCTAAACTGAATGTGTGATAGACAGGCATGCATAATAGTGTGCTTCTCTCCCTACAGCTGCAGAGGAGAGAGCTCACAAGCTACAGGCCCATGTAGGGTGCCTGGCCAGGTTACGCCATGAGTGTGGTGAGTACAGATTAATTTGCAATCTGTAGTCAAATACACAAGATAGAGTAATTCAGTCGCTGCCAGTAGTTGCATACTGTACAGATTTGTGTAATGCAATGAATGTGGACGTAGGGCTGTACTGCAATAACTGCCTACTGCAAAGTATAGTGCAATAAAGATTAAAGCATTAAACCTTATAATGTTAATAAAATAAAGATTCTACTGCAATAATTGCAGAATTACAATTGTATTGCAACACTTGCATTATCGCAAATATTGTTCAATAAAGACTCAGAGATATGACAATAACTGCATGAAGGTGCTCCTAATAAAGCTTTGTTGTGCAATATATGCATATGTAGGGCTGCCATTCATGAAATTGAGTATGACATCTGCTCTGGAATAACAACACGAAGAATACCACTCACTGACTCAAGGTTAGCTAAGAAAGAGTGTTATGCTAAACTGTTGATTTAGAGCTGTATTACAAGATATATGCATTATGAAATTCTCTGCATTAACATCTGAAGCAATAGCAGGAACACCCAAGGTATATTGTGTTTATCAGGATTGTCTTGTGTTAACCATTGCATTTCAGCTATATGCATTCCTGTTCCAAGGTATGGTGCTGCAGGCATGTATGAAACTGTAATAGCTGTTGACTGCAAATATACTATCTGCAACTGTATATGGGTCAGGTAGCCAACCCAATATTCCGATATGGTTTGTATACTTCACAGATATTTCCACCCACTAAGAGTTTATTGTGTACACCTACATTCTATGCATTAATGCACAGTTTACCTAGTATCTCTGTCATTCATAAATCTCATGCATGTGTGTTCAACTGTCACTGCAGTCTTGTATAAAACTGTACTACTATTACAAGGTTATATTTTGTTTTCAGGTGACCTCAAGGAAAATATCAGGCAGTCAATAGTCAGCAGTTGCTCAGTATCTCAGTCTGTTAAATGCTGTGTCTGATGTACATTTTGTCGCACAGAGACCATGGTTCAAATCCATTGACAAGTACTAATAAATATTACTGAATCAGTTATGTATTGTTAGCAGATTTTCTCCCCACAGGAATTACAGGCAAATGGGTGCAGTAGCCCTTATTATGGGTTAATAATTTGTGTGATCGGAAGTAACAGACTGCTAACAGCATTGATTAGGAATGTGATAAGATGTCAGAAAATAAAGGCAACAAGTACAATACTAATAAAAAAAATTACAACAAATAAAATGTGTAATCTTGGTATGGCTGTGTGCCTGGTGTGTCTGTGTATGTTTGCTGACAGTCGAATCCCATGCCTGCCAAGGACAGATTGATAGTTGTTTACTCTCTGTACTGTACAAGCTACATGTCTTTAAAGTGTCATGCTGTCATGGACTGTAATCATTGTCGCCTAATCCATCTGTCACAGATCTATCATTGACATGATTATGTCAATAGCATGGTCACACTACATCAAACCACAGTATAGGTTCATAGGTTCATAGGTAGTTACTAGGCTATCAGCCCAAGGGCCTACATAAGCCTAGCCAACAAGGTTTCCTGGCTTACGCCACCCAAGAAAGTTATTTTCCTGTGCCACTGTCGAGCAGAGACACAGAAGTGATCCCTGGGGTGTATTTCCTATTTCCCATCCACTCATCAAGATTTTTCTTGAAGAGTGCTAATGAAGAACTTTTGTTGGCATAGATGGGCAGCCTGTTCCAGAGTATGGGAAGTCTCTGGGACAGGAATCTATCCCTCCAGCATGTCCTATTTATTGTGGTGACAAGGTTTAGGTCCCTAGAGCATGTAGCTCAGAGGGATTGGGATTTCTTTAGGTGTAGCATGTCCAACAGCTCTGGGTTTGCCATAGCTTTATGTTAGGCAGAGATCACCTCGGGATAGGCGATATGCTATGGAGTAAAGCTGGAGTTTTTTGAGGTGGTCAGTGTAGGGCATTTGTTTGAGGCCAGTAATCCTTTTTGTGAGGTAGTTCTGTGGCCTTTCCAGCTCCTGCAGATGCCTTGTGAGGTACATTCCAAAAGGGGCATTGTACTCTATAATGGGTCTAATGAGTATCGAGTAGAGGGGAACAATGACCTCTTTTTTCCTGGATGAGAACTCTTTTATGATAAGGTGTGCCACGTAGAAGGACTTCCTGACTAATGTGGCGATGTGACTATCAAAGGAGAGACTACTGTCCACCTGGGTCACAAGGTCTCTTATCACACATTCGGTGTTAAGTAGATTGCTGCCTATGTGGTAGTTCATGGGTACAGAGTTTTTTACCAAAGGGGATGACACTGCACTTTTTGGCATTGAGCTTGAGGCCATGGCTCTGACAGCAGGCATCTGTCTCAGCGAGGCCCTTTTGTAGGATGTCCACATAAGTTGGGGACTTGACTATGGCTCCTAGTTTGCAGTCATCTGCGACCTTCATTAGCCAGAGGCGTTTTGTGTTAGCCTGCACTTCAGAGAAGTAGATACCAAACAGGAGAGGTCCCAGGACGGAACCCTGTGGTACTCCACTTGTCACTGCTTTGAGGTCAGATTTGGAGTGTGTAACCCACAGTGTGGGTTCTGTCAGTGAGCCAGTTGGCAACCCATCTTGTGACATAGGGATTTATACCTAGTTTAGTGAGTTTAGCTATAATTACAGAATGAGGGATGGTGTCGAAAGCCTTGGCGAGGTCAAGGTAGGCTGTGTGAACCACCTTACCCTCATCAAAGAAGTCGATCAGGTTCAGAAGGCATGATCTGCTTTCTTAAGCCTGAACTGGGTGGGATCCAGAGTTTGGAGATTACCAATGTCTTTGTTTATGAGTTCCATGATGATACGTTCCATGGCCTTGCAGACCAGGCTCCCCAGGCTAATAGGTTGATAGTTCCCAGGACCAGTGGTGACTCCCCCTTTGTGGAGTGAGATAACTGTTGCTGTGTGCCATTCAGTGGGCACAAAGCCTGATGTGAGGCTATTATTGAACATGGGGCGCTTAAGTGGGGAGCCAGTTCATTCTGAAGTTTGTGTAAAACGCAGCCTGGGATGTTGTCCAGTCCCAAGGAGGCTGTGTTTTTGGCTTTAGGGAGTGCAGCTTTTATCTGAGTAGTTGTGATTACAGGGACTCTGCATTCTTCCTGTATAGATATGGGCCCTTTAGGGAGTGAGGGGGGTAAAGTTAGCACTGAACCTATCTGCCAGGATGTTGGCAATATCAGTTGGTTCTGTAATTTTCATGCAGTTGTGCTGTAACTCAGAGCAGATCTGGGTGTTGCCATCGAGATTCTTGACATAGCTATAGAATGCTTTGTGGTTGTCCTTAGAATTAGTGATAATTTTGTTTCCATAGCTAGTTTTGGAGGATCTTATAAGGGATCTCAGCTTCTTACTGAGGCTGAGCAGGGAGCTCCTCCACTCATGTGATTTTACACTCTTTTGCAACAGTTTCTTCCTTCTGTTGTACAGTTTGTTTATGGCAGGAGACCACCAGATTGCCTTCCTTTTTTTGGAGGATAGCATCTTGGTTCTGTTTGGGATAGCACAATCCATGCACTCATGTAAGTGCTTATAGAGTGCATTTGTGAAGGATTCAGCAGTTGTAACTGTATTGTCCATCTGCATGGGTGTCATGAAGTTTACCACTTCTGTCTTAAGAAGCATGAAGTTGGCTTTGGAGAAATTTTTTACCGTGGTTTCTTTAATGGGGGGGGTGAGGAGCGGGATGTGGATATCAAGGGTGATTAGCTTATGGTCGGATCGGATCAACGAAGAGTTGACTTCAGGTGTGGAACACTGGTCACTCA
Source organism: Protopterus annectens (assembly GCF_019279795.1). Taxonomy (NCBI): domain Eukaryota; kingdom Metazoa; phylum Chordata; order Ceratodontiformes; family Protopteridae; genus Protopterus; species Protopterus annectens. The sequence goes on from NC_056746.1 coordinate 1,478,472,678, forward strand.
TGTTGGTAATGACTAGGTCTAGGATATTGTTGCCCCTGGTGGGGGTGTGGATAAATTGATCCAGGGCATTGGAGTTTATGAATTCCAGAAAGTGTTGAGCTAAGGAGTCGGTACACGACTAGTTTTCCTAGTTAATGGTGGGGTAGTTGAAGTTGCCCATTATTAGGGTGTTTGGTTGATCCCTAATATTTTCCAGTACATCAAGAAAAGAGGAGTGGGAATCCTGGGGCATGGTGGGGGATCTGTAGCAAGCTACAATTTGGATTGCAGATTTGTCCAGAGTTAGTTGCACTTGGATAACCTCAGATGCATTATGCTGAGCAACTAGCCTGGAGGTGTGGATATCCTTAATGAATATGGACACACCTCCACCTTTGGTGTTTCGGTCCAGGTTATATGGCTGAAAAGTGTGGTATGAGTTATAGCCTGGTAGTGCAGGGGTGCTCTCTGGAGCCTTTAACCAGGTCTCAGTCACTGCACAGATATCAATGTTCTCCATTTTAAGGAGTGCCTCAAGTGAGTGCATTTTGAGATTTAGACTTCTAGCATTGAGTAGCATTACCCTCAGTTTTTGCTTGCCTGTTCCTGTTACGGTGGTGAATTTGTTATTTGAACGTTGCCTAAAAAAGGCACTATAGGGGCAGCAAGAGCCTTAACCAGTATCCGAAATCCCAGGGGCGACAGGTGCAGGCCATCTGTGACAACGCATCGTGGTCTGTCGACCATGTCATCCCAAGCAGACAGATACTGGATCCCCTTAGAATGACACCAGAAGCTTAGCCAATTGTTGAAGTGAATCATTTTGTCCTTGTACTGCGGTATCATTCTGGGTGATGGCAGAATGCTACTCAGGGCTAGGATCATACCTGCCTGGGCTACAAGATCAGAGATTTCTTCCATGTCTCTTTTCATGTAGTCCAGGGATGTACATCTCAGGTTATTCAAACCAACATGGACAATGGCAGAGTCACATTTGTACTTGTTGTGGCGTGACCTGAGTGCATGGGTTATGTGGCAGATCCTGGCACCTGACAGGCAGCTGACAGTAACCTTCTCCTTGTTTAGCCTGGTGAGTGGGACATCAGTGTGCCTAACTACAGAGTCACCTATAACTAGTGTGTTGTGTATGTTGTTTTGCCTTATTGGCTGTGGTTGAGTGGCACACTGAGTCTGTGGGTTATGTGTCATTTGGGTTGTGTTGGGGGATGGAGGCTGCTTGCGTTCCTGCTTTGGAGGTCTCTGTTGCTTAGACATATTATTATTGAGAGCCTCTGCAAATGTTTTTGTGTTACTATGTGTGGATTTTGGTGGTGTAGATTTAGTGAGACTATGTGATGAGCGTGGTGTGGTGGAAATGTTTACCTTCTCCTCATGACTGTCAAGTTCAGTCTTGGTTGGAGAGAGCTTTCTCTCCAGTTTGGCTAGATAAGTGCATCTCTCACAGGTTGTAGTGCTGGGTGGTAGGAGGAGAGGGTTGTCTGTGTATATGAGGCAATGTCTACATTGCCTCAAGAAGCCCAGATTCATCAGATAGACAGGAGAGAACACTGGGAGCTGACCCTTGGACATGCCTGAATAAAAAAACTATTTTCCTCTAGATAAGTGAGGAAAGTGAGTACAAGAGCTGTTTTTTCTCTAAGCAAGTGAGAAAAGTAAGTACAAAAACTGTTTTCCTCTGGGTAATGAGGAAGGTTTAGTGCTATTGTAATTAGCAGCTTATTTAGTGCTTACAAGTTCTGAACAAGTGCTGAGCACGAATAAGCAAATTTAAGTGCTAAAACTAAGAATCTGTATCTGCACTAGACGAGTTATAGGACAGAAACAAGTGCAAATGCAGGCTTTCAAATCAGAAAGTTGAGAGAGATGGAAGAGATTGCCTAAATGGCCAATAACTACAATTTCTGGGCCAGAACCACTCCTTATGTGGTAGACAGGTTACCTAGGGCTTACCACTCCCACTGATAATCTAGAAGGCTTCCCTCCAACACATAAAGGCTTGGGGGGCTCAGAAGCTTACATACAGTCCTGGATACAACAAATCTGTATCTAGAACACTAGTTACAGGAAAGGTAGGAAACAGGCTTACAGTTTTTTTTTTTTACAGAAAAGTAGCAAAAATAGAAGTAAAAACAATTCACATGCAGTGCAAGCTAGCACGCTTGAGTATGTAGCAATATTAGACCAAACACAGTTTAAAAAACGCAATTAAATTAAAAAGGACTAAAAGCAAGTGCAGAAAGAGTTTATTTGGTAGAATGTGGTAAAGAGATGGGACTGGAGGAGTGTCCCATATCAAATCTACAGTGGGGTGGGCAACTGCAAAAGCCATCAAATTTAAACTATAAACCAGAAATAGGGAGGGTGGGTGGGAAAACAATTTCAATAGAGATCTAAGCAACAATTAACAAACTCTAAAACCAAAAAAAATATACTCAGCTCTGTATATTTGCAGATAGATTGGAAGGCAGTCTCTCAGAACACAGGTTCCAGCAATTAAATGCAGGCTGTTACTAACAGGTCTAATTTTATGCAAGTGATCCTTAAGTTAGATAACACACAAACTGTAAAAAACAGTTATCCCAACCGAAGACACGGCAGAAAATGGGGGTGGGATACGGAAAACAGTTTCAACAGAGATCTAAGCAACAATTAAAAGTACAAACTCTAAAACCAAAAAAATATACTCAGCTCTGTATATTTGCAGATAGATTGGAAAGCAGTCTCTCTTAACAGGGAGACAACAGTTTCAACAGAGATCTAAGCAACAATTAACAAACTTTAAAACCAAAAAATATATACTCTGCTCTGTATATTTGCAGATAGATTGGAAGGCAGTCTCTCAGAACACAGGTTCCAGCAATTAAATGCAGGCTGTTACTAACAGGTCTAATTTTATACAAGTACACCTTGGTAGTTATATAGGTCCACCAGACATGTAATAGTCCTCTGTAGTTGTGTACCTGTAGGTGTTAAAGCTTGGCTCATACTGTCCCATGCAGCTAGCTTGAGAGGTATGTACATGCTACAGCAGATATAGGGCTCTTTTATACATAAAGGAAGGGCAGATCTGTATAGTAAATAGTAGCATTGTTGCAAACTATATAGCCTATACTGCTACTAATGCACTGTATTTCTCGCTCCCCCCACCCCTTATCTTCTTCATAATCTATTATTCATAATCTATTATTGTTGTTATTATTATTATCATTGGTTATGGTTTACTATTAACAAATGTTGTTCTCTAAATGTTATGTTGGGCCTTGTGTTTTATTATTGTTATGTAATACAATGGTTGCATGCTAACATAACATGTTGAATTACCTATGTTGATGGCCTTCTGCCATAACTGTTACTGGCATCCTGTTACTATACTGACTGTTATCTCACTTATTGTTGTGTTCCATGTACTATGCAATGTTATGTTACAGGGTTATTTGCAGTGCTCTGGCATGCTGTTATAACTAACTAAACGTTATGTTCATTATTAACCTATATACATTGAAACACCTCAACACCCTAGCTTGACTGGATAGGCTGGTTCCTGGTGATCTGCCTACCCAACTTCAGCCAGCTGTGGCACTGGGTTCCAGCATGTCTAGGACACAAGCTAGTGGTGGCTGCTCCACTGGCCTTGCACCACATATGGGTTGAATTGTCTCAGAGGACAAGGTCTATCCCCGCAAGAGTGGGGGCAGATTTGGGTCGTTGTCACCCAGGAGCAGCTACTGGTGATAGTGCCCAGGATAGTGCATCATGATTATGAGAACTGGCTGCATCAGACTGAGGGCAGACTGGCAAACTTGGTGGGGCAAGGTGGCCCCAGCACCCAGCCTCAAGCATAGACACCTTTGGGGTAGTGAAGGAGCAATGTTGATTGTCAATGGCTGAGGAGCTCAGTCACACTGGTGCTGTCTGGGGCACATGGATCTCTGATTCCACAACACCCACCCTGCCCAAGGTGTTTACCCCCTCATGTGTCACACACCACCCCTGTATGCTGTCTTATTTGTCTTGTTGGTCTGCAAATGTAACCTCTCCTACCCATCTTACCTGCGCGCATGTACCTATGTCCCTTCCCCAACATTCCATTCTCTTCTTAAAAAAAAAAAAAAAAAGGACACCTGTCCCACAAAAGAATCACCCCATGTATAGCTCCCCATTTGCACCCATGTCCACTGGACACAATTAATTATTACATGAAATAATCATCACAGGTACGTTTCTCACAACCCTCTCTATGGGGTGTGAGTCTTCAAATTCCAAATTCAAAACTGTTCCTTCCTACTCTTAGTCAGCCACTGAGAAACTAGCAGAGCACAAAGTAATAAATCAATGGTATTAACATTAACATTTTAAAATGTTATTCAAGCATTTTCATCAACTCAGACTTCTTCAGAAACTGTTAATGCACTCAAAAACACCAAATTTATATATTAAATAGACCATTAAAACAATGTACCCAATTAGCAATCTTGAAACCAATTAAAAAGTTAAAGTACCACAAACAATTGTAGAACTTACATATAAAAAACTTACTTATAAAACATATATAAATATGTATTCTTTAAATTAAATTTCAACCTTTTTTCTTTAAAAAAACATTTAATGTTAATCGTATCATTAAATCCTGGAAACTTATCTGCCTTCAACCTAATCTGCCATTCCATTTTTAAAGACACATGTGTAATTTCATAAATAAATGTACATACTTTAGTAGTATACAACAGCACTAAAGTTGCTTTACCTAGTAGCAACAAGAAAAAAGGAATGCATAAATGTGGAACCTGTAAAGTATGTAATACTTATAATAGAGGGGCAGTAATGGATTAAATGGAACAGAAGAAAAATTAATTTGCTGAGAGACAGAAACTTTAGTGCTGGCAATAATCAAGAGAAGAGAAAGATCAAATTAGCTAATGGACAACCAATGGCCAACTGTCCGTTAATGCAGAAGAGCTTAAGGCTATGAGAATCAATTAATTCTTGTAGTCCAGGGTTTGCTTATGTCAGCCTTCATCTGCCTACTGTGTGATGATGTGTGATGCTGAGCAAATTACATAAGTAGATATACTTCCAAGTATCACATGTCCAGTGGGCTTATCCTATTAAAATATAAATAAACTTAAAAAATAAAATATTGTGCAGATAACATAACTATAGTGTAGAGTTAAAATAAAACAACAGACAGTAATATTCTGGGTTATCAGAAATAAGAGATTAAAACCATCAATCAGAAAGTGGTGACTACAGGTAGTAGTACAACAGAACTCTACTCCAACTCAAAAGGCATAAGACTCTTATATCAAAATATTCATAGGATCATAGGATGCTACTAGGCTATTAGCCCTGAGGCCCATACATGCCTAGCCAAAAATTTAGCCCATGTTCCAACAAGTCAGCACCCTATGGCACTGTCAGGCAAGGACATAGGTGGAATCCCAGGGGTGTATTTTCTGTTCCCCATCCAGTTATACAGGTTGTGCTTAAAAAGGTTTTAATGAGGTATTCTGTTTTACATGGAGACATTAGAATGCATAATGTATGTTACAGAATGTGAAATGTGACCATTGAAAGGACAACCAATAAAATATTTGGGAAATATTATTTATTTATTGTTTACATGCAAAACATGGAATTGTATACTATATCTCAACAGAACAGATGGAAAAGTAATAAAAGATTTCTGGACTAATATATATATATATATATATATGTGTGTGTGTGTGTGTGTGTGTGTGTGTGTGTGTGTGTGTGTGTGTGTGTGTGTGTGTGTGTGTGTGTGTGTGTGTGTGTGTGCATGGCTGCAGAATATATGAGCTTTGCTGAGCTATCTTTAGATAACCTGCATGCAGTTTCTAGCACTTGTTAACGTACAAGTTTGAAGAAGAAAGATGACCACTTCTAGGCATTTTCTGATCATGATTTAAGAGAAAAATAAATGAATTATATAAATAGAATGATAGAAAGATAGCTAGATATGATAGATAGATAGATAGATAGATAGATAGATAGATAGATGATAGATAGATAGATAGATAGATAGATAGATAGATAGATAGACACTCAAACAGATCTATGCACAACATGTGAAATGAACACTTCTCTTAGAATCTTAAGCTATGTGTGCAGATTGTACTTACCCCTGTGTTTTCAATAAGCAGCCATTTTTCTCACATTTTATATAAGTTGAAGCTTAGGGCAATTTATTTATTTCTTTACCTTTTGTTGACTGGGTTAGTCCTACTAGACCAATGACCTCTTTTTAAGGTGATAGGACATCAGGAAACTTCATCTGTTCCTTTCAAGTTCTGTGCCACTAAGCAGTACTAGTGGGCCCCTTCAAGGCCTAGATAATACCATGAAGGCAGAGGATGGGAGGATCAAAATAGAGAGTATATCAGAGTCTATGGAGAGATATACAGAAATCATGGAGGCAGTTATAACTGATCTGGATGGCAAAGGATTGAGATGCAAATCCTAATGGAATTAATTCAAAAAAGTAAGACAAAGGATGGAATGGAAATGGATTAGAATGAGATGGTGAAGCAAGTGATGCAGATGCAGGTAAGAAATGAAAATACTGGGAAATCAGAAGATGAAGAAAGAGCTGCTTTTAGAAATGAACAGAATATATGGTAATGCTCGACTGCTAGAGCAGCCAGTTTTACAGGCAACCCCCCTCCAACAGTGACATAAATGATGTTGCTAAGAAATTGGGAGAAAAACATGAGATCAAAGGCTGAAATTGAATTTTAGGCAAGTAGAGGAGGAACTAGAGAAGCACAGACACATATACTTTTTCAAATAAGCACTGAAGAATAGAAGATGCAAAAAAAAAAGAAGTCCAGAGGTAAGAATAACAGCAAACAACAATGCAGCAGTTATAAAAAGGAATGTGGCTATGGATAATGTTGTTTTGTCATTGTGATTTAACTTATAAGACATAACAGTACTAATTCATTTAAGGAATGAGGAATTTTGTGAAGTGAGTTTTAAAATTTAACTTTTACTGGAACAGTTTTATGACTAAAGTACAGAAGAAAAACATTTTGTCACTATGGAAAGACATTCTTTTTCAAATTTTAGACATGCAGTTAAAAACAAAAATGAATGTACAATTCAGGATGTAAGATATTGAAGAACATAGATTAAAATGTTTTTGTTTCTGTTTGCAGTAAAGTTACACAACATAAAAAGATATGATTAAATGGATATTTGGACGGGAAGGGTTGGAAGTATGTGCGACAATAAATGTGAGCAAGTGATAAATACAGTATGCGTCAAATGTAGTAATGCTAAAGATGTACTGTTAGATAAGGGGACAACCAAAAGATTGCTTTAATTGAGAAGAAACAACACATTTGGTTCAAAGAGCACAAAAAAAAAGACGCGGATAATATAAAGAGGGTGGACATAACACCAGGAATTTCAAGCCAACATGTTGGAAATTAAATGAGCACTGCCATTTTTGGTTTGAGTGCCCTTTACTTGAAGATGGTATGATAAATTAATATGAAAATAGCAGCGGAGAAGGACAAATAGCTGAAAATCATAATGAAGATATTTGTGAGAAAGAATACTATATAGAGAGACAGACGAAAAAGATAATTCAAGGAATATAGGAAAAGAATGGATAATCGTAAAAGGAAATGTTATACTTGTGGACATCTGTCAAATACAAGAAGAAAATAAGCAAACAGTTTTGGAAAGTGAAGAAGGAGAGGTGGGTGAGCTGGATGCAGTGGAAGAATAAGAACAAAGATGAAAAATGTGTCAGAGGGAGGGTTATGAGAAGAAAGAGGAAAAACTGGAAGGTCAAAAAATGAAAAGAAAGGAAAGCGATTATAGAAGTATCAGCACTAAATGTTAATAGTATAAGAAGTTATATAATGGGTTTATTAGTTGCTGAAGGGTGTATGAAGATAAATATGTATGTGATGTGTTTGCTTTATACTAGATGTCTGAAAAAAGAGAAAGAATTGAGGCATTTTTTGGACAGATTATACGGTCAGTAGAAAAAGAGATGTTTTTATGGATAGTGATTTTGTTAGTAGATGATGAAATAAACATATTAGACATGCCAGTAATAGTACCTAGAAGGGTAATAATTTGTAATATGAGGAAAAAAGGGGAAGTGTATCAGATTAAAACTGGCACATTTATATTCAAATATGTCTGACAGGATGAAGATCTTTGAAGAAGTAAAGAAGAATGGGATGATAAATATGTTACTATTTATGATGGGAGACTTTAATTGTAATTTGTGAAAAGGAAAAGTGAACACATCACAAGATCTGAAGGTAATGAAAGAAATGATAGATGTAGAGGGCAGGAAATGGGAAAAATAGGGATTGCACCTATAGGGGTATAGGGGAGATAATTATAAGATTGTATGTACAATTCTGTAAAGGTAAAATACAGTAGGCTTCACCTTTTTATGGAAAGGTTAAAAAAACTAAAGAAAGTTTGGCTGAAATATTAATTGAGGAATATAATATAAAATATAAACATGAAGAAATTATGGATGTGGTCGAAAAGCTTGCAAGAAGAATCTGTAAGAAAGAAAGAAAATCTAGAAAGAGAAAACAAAAAGTGAAAAAGATATCTAATAAGGATAACAAGATGTTAGAAAGAGAAATTTAAACCGGAAGCATTTGAAGAAATTGTTAGGGAGGGAAGAGAGGACTCAACATCAGGACTGGTTGGATTAAGTTACCAGTGTTAGAAGGGAACTGGTGAAAGTGTAAAAAACAGCTTTTGTGGAAGTATTAAATGAATGGTAAGAGAAAGGTAACTAAGAAAAAGATATACATGGTGGAGTGATGGGCTTATATGGAAAATGTTAAAAGAAAAAAATATTTAATTGGAGGCCTACGACACTGGGAAATACAGATTATAAAACTTTTATGAAAATAATGTAGAAATGGATGCAGGAAAGAACTGCATGGGGTTATAGGAGGTGGCGTTATGGGCATGAAGAGAGGCGAGATGTAGGAAATGGTCTAATCTGCATTATTTGATGTTCTATTTTTATACTGCTTCTGAGCTTTGGTTCATAATTATGTTTAAAATTGTTGCTTTGAAGAACAATAGAAATGCAAATCAAAAAGTTTAATGGTAACCTTTGGAGGTGTAGTAAAATAAATCCCTGACTATCCAGGTGTACTGAGAGAGCTTAGAGGTTAATGGGGAAGAGGGAGAAGTATGGGACCACCAAATGCAACAATTCCTTTGATAATAGGGGGTGCTGCAAGAGGCAGTCTTTGTTGCAATGTTCAGACATTCCCCCGGATTCACAAATCTTCCGTGTAAGACTTAATAAGTCTTACTCAGAGACTGCAGTTGAACGGTATGACGTCAGCGTGCCATGAATATTCATGGGGGCACGCTGACTCAACCGTAAGTCTTACACGGACTGTGTAGGAAAGCAGGGGGCATGTCCGACTGCTGAGCAGTCTAAATCTCCACGCCCCTGCAAGGGTTGGAAAAGTAAAATGAAAACACACAAGAGCGAGTCCGCTCAAATGTCCTTGCACCCAACACCACACTCCCTGACATTGTAACCCCCCCATCACAGTTATAAAAAGTAAAACATTAATTTTATTTTTTTTAAATTCCCAAAATAGCTGCCCGTATTTGCATGTGTGTACGCAGGTGTGTCCATTGCTTAGCTGTAGTTAGCAATTCCGACATGGAAGAGCATAAGAAAGAATGTTTATGCAAATCATACCAAATAGCAATAGCGTAATGGTAGAGCATTTGCACAAAGAGGAGGCATTCACGTTTCGAGTCTCAACAGTCCCCTTCTTATTTATGTTTTAAATCAGTATATGAAATAATACCCGACATATATGATTAAAATATTAATAAAAAGCAATGAAATGGCCAATGTATCAGTGAACAAAATATATATTTTTAAAGGATCCTGATATATAATTGCCCGCAGTTAAGCAGCGCTGTACCCAGCACAATAGAGCTGCCCATAGTTTAATAGCACTTTACCCAGTGCAATAGAGTTGCCCAAAGTTTAAGAGCACTTTACCCAGTGCAATAGAGTTGCCCAAAGTTTAAGAGTGCTTTACCCAGTGCAATAGAGGTGCCCAAAGTTTAAGAGTGCTTTACCCAGTGCAATGTGTTTGCGCAGACGTGCGCAAACAGAGTGCTTTACCCAGTGCAATGTGTTTGCGCAGACATGCGCGCCGCTCCAACCAGGGCATCATAGGGCACCATGGAGCAACGTAGAGCAAAGTTGCTTAAATGCAGCCACACCCCCTAGCCTGTCTGGACAGTATTAAAATAAAATGACTGACAAGGTTCGAACCCAGGACTCTGTGCATCATAATCAAAGTACAGAACCACTAAGCCATGACAGCTTAAGAGAAAAAGCCACTGTTAACATACATATACTTAAAAATGGTAGATTAACCATTACTAAGCAGGTCTGCAGTCAGCCGAGAATTTTCAAAATGGCCAATCACAAAAAAGTGCGGGGAAATGCGGCATATTTAAGCCCCATAGGCAGGAATACTCACCATAACTGATTGTAGCTCACATCTGCAGTTAGAATGGCTGGTGCTGGAGAGGGTACATGCTTCCGAGCTCAACGTTGGGGCATCGAAGTGTCGAAATACATGGTTTGGCTCCTTGTCCACTGTCATGAGTCAAGACTCCTGCAGGGCCAGTTCCAAGGGATGGAGTACAAGGCAGAGGCTTGGAACCGGTTAGCTCATGACCTCACCAGTGTCACAGTCATTCCTCGGACTGGTGAGCAGGTCCGTCACCACCATACAGACCTGAAGAGATGGAAGCAGGACTGCCTGAACCAATGGATACAGGAGGCCCATGGGATGCAAGATGCCCCACAACTGAGTAGGTAGCCATGGAATGCAGTATGTAAGAATTGATAATTGATTCTGTATAATGGATAGGTATGTCTCAATATTGCTTCATTTACTTTACAGCTGCAGGTGACCGTACTGCGAATCAGCAAGCCTATTCAGATAGGCTGCTAAGGCTGCGCCACCAGGCAGGTTAGTGATAATTCTGCATGTATTGTTATACAAAATAGTGGAGAGAGCATGAAATAAAGTGTTGTAGTCCAATAATACAGCCATAAAATGGCTTGAACAAGTCCTCTGCATGTACTGTCAGATAAAAAAGTCAGAGAGCCAGACAAAGAGTGTAGTAACCCATTAAGAAAGGTAAAATATGTCTGGAATAATATCTCTGCAGGCACTGTCATATAAAATAAGTGAGTGAGCCTGAAAAAGAGTGTTCTAACCTATTAATAAAGGTATAATATGTACTGAATATGTCTTCCATATGCACTGTTATAACAAATAAAGGAGTGAGCCTGTGGAAAAGTGTGTAATGTCATTAATAAAGGTCTAAAACCCGGAGTGTGCCTGTGTCACTTAGTTTGAAATGTTGTTGTACCCTTGCATTATACAAATAGTACTGTTTTAAAAAGTGCTGGCAACCCAGAGTTGTGCAGTCCATCTAAAGTGGGTGATGGAAGTGCTAGTAGCTGTGAAGCATATATACAGTCCTCAACAGTCAGTTACTGGCTGGCATGCATAAGTAAATCTGGCACACGAGTAGCATGTTAATTTGTTCCCCAGAAATGTGAGTGTGCTTCAAGAAATGCAAGGTTCTGTACAAATTGAAGTGAAAATGTCATGTGAAAACATCCAGATATGTAGATAAAGAAATATAAATGCAATCAAGAAATATGTAGCAGTGACATCTGCATCTTGGACAGTTAGTATGTCAGATATAGGTCAGGTATATAATGAACTAGCCAAACCCATTACACAACCTAATGCATGGTGGCAAGTGTAATAATACATGTAGGGGATATGCACTTGCAGTCACTAGGAATGTAGTGTAGACTAAAAGTAATTATAAGATGTTAATTGAGTTTTTTTTCTACACCCTACTGTATGTGCATAAACCATGCAATTCCACACCTCAATGGGTATGTGTAATCTTAAATATTTCTTGGGACATATGTCCTATTGTTCTATAAATATTTGCATTCACGTTGATGCATGTGCCCTGTTCAAACACCACAATCATGGTGGCCTGTTGCTACCAAACATCTCTGCATGCTGTTGGAATATCCACTGTCATTCAATATATGCATGTGTTATGCTTGCTGTTCAACTGTTGGAACCTTGGTGTGTTGGGTTAATGGGAACATTGCTGCATGCTGTTACAACTAATCTGGGATGCTGTTGTTTATGTTGTAATTAAACACACCTAATCACAGAACATATGGGAAGGCCGGTCCCAGCGGACCCACCTGTCCCTCCTCAGCTGGTGAGTGCACCTGGCACCAGCAGGTCTGGTGCCCAGCCCGGGCTCCCCTCTTCCGTTGGTCCTGTGCCACCTTTGGGTGGAAGCACTGCAGGGGATGGGGCTTGTCCCCAGTACAAGCATGGCAGAGAAGGGCCACCTGTCACCCTTCGAAAGGTCCGTGCTGTGGTGCATAGGGAGATCCAGCATTCAGTTCCTGATCCCCTACACCAGCTCGAGGCGAGAGTGGCGCTTCTCATGGGTGAGCCTGCCCATCCTACGCAGCCCCCCGCACAGCCACCCTTGGGGCTGTGAAGGTGCAGTGGTGACTGCCCATGGGTGGGGATCTCAGTTCCACTGTTACCATCTGTGGGCTCATGGGCTTGCGATTTCCAAACATCCGTCCCTGTCAGGTGTGTTCACCCACCCCATGTGTCATACACCGCCCCTGTATGCATCTTGTCTGTCTTGTCTGTTTACCTCACCAACCTACCTCCTCGAAAATACCTACTTCCTCTACCTCACTTTCCACTCTCACCTGAGGAAAAAAAAAAAAAAGGGCACTCTGTACCCACAAAAAAATTAAGCCCCATACATAGCTGCCCATTTCGCACACATGTCCGCTGGGCATGTAAACTGATAATTATAATTGGCAGCACAACATACTTTGTTGTCCTCACTCCTCTCCCAGGGGTAGAAGGTTTCAAATTTCACTACAAATTTATTGCATATGCACAGCTGTTCCTGGTAAAGAAATGGGCAGCTATGGACCTTCCCTACACCCGTCCTGCACATCCCGAGCTTGTTTACCTACTGTCTGTCTCTCTTTGTGCCCCCTTTTTCACCACTTTCCTATCTCCCCATTTTCTTTTCTTTAAAAGAAATTAGCAGGAGTTAGCGGGAGTAAGCACTTTTAAGCAGTAGTAAGCGGGTTTAAGTGAGTGTGCGTATGTGTGCGCTTAGCTAAGCATCGCTAAGCATTACGCAAACCAGCGCAAACCCGTTTACAACTGCTTAAAATTGCCTTAGTCACTCTAAGTCAGGGCCCTTGTTCTGCTCAGCAGCAAAAGAAAAAACCTCTGCCAGTCTCGAACCCCAGACCATTAACACAATAGATTGCATGAATTATCACTAAGCCACAGCTGATATACAAATAATTTGGTACTGAAATAAATATATCATGCATTACAATGAGGGAATGTAAATGGAAATTAGGAATGGCATAACACAAATCCTGTTCTGTGGGTCTTTACCAGCAGTTGTTGTGGAATTGCATGACATGACTGTGAAAAGAGAACCAGCCATCCTAGCAGGGAATAATGTTACAGTAGCACCTTACAAACACCACACAGTATCAGTCCAGTATAAACACTGGCAAAGTTGAATAGGGCAAAGGCCAGACTCCGCAACTGTGACTGCTTTACAGGGATGTCCCTGATTTGTAAACAAATGTTAGCTGTGCCCCACTGTATCACTCTGAAAAATACTAACTTTAAGCAGAGTAATGTGGAATCACACATAATGAATAATGTCAATAGGTGAGAGTAGACACTGCTTGCACATCAGAAAAGGTGTAGTTATACATATGCTCTGATTCCCAAGAACGTCTCAACTGCAATATGTCTGTAATATATTGCAGGTGTATCTCACTTATATGTACCTTTCACTGAGGCCGTTCAAATATATACCTGAGAGTATCTGAGGCCTGGCAGAGGCAGAAACACACAGGCATATCAGCATTACTGCTGTTACACACTCTGCAAATAGCTTTGGAAGGAGTTCCACAAGCATGCCCTTATGAAGGAGTACAACACAGAAATATCACAGGATGTAGCTATGTACTGCTAGCAACCAGCTGTGACAATGCCAATGTGCCAGTGCTGAAAAGACTGGTGTGGTGCACAGACAAAGTATAATAGGCTAACCTCTAGCTACCATCTGGATATGTCCACAGGTGGGAGCTACGCAGATAGACTAATTGCCTTGATAGACTAACAGGTACGCAGCAACCCTGTATGTTCAGCAAGATAAACCTCACATGATAATAAAAAATGCTCTTTGCAGTTCTGCACCCCTACCCAAAGGTACAACACACCTGTGTATTCAGGCAAAAACAAGGGTGTAGGTAGGCATACTCAGTACTGAAATATGTCCAGTTGTCTTGAGCAGCCTGTGCTAATGTCAACACAAACAAACCACAAACTGTTCAGAAGTGAGTAACGTAATAATTACAGTATAGCAGTTCACAAACACTGCATGTGCCACAGGAATACAGTGCAATAACCACATTTGTATGGCAGTTAATTGTCTAATTCAGAAAGAAAGTACATACTCCCATGTATCCTGTTAGCATTTTCAGGGGTGAGTACATGTCTACACTGAGTAGTGTGTACTGGAAGCAGCAACATTCAGGTTTGAGTACAACATGCATATCACTGGCTACAACCCTAGCTTCAGATAAGAGACATATACCAACCTTCTGAGTGACACAACGGTGTCCAGAGCAAACAAGCATGGGCCCCACCTTGGAAAGCTGAAAAGGATATGCATACCTAACCTAGCATTTTATAGCAGTGGGCTGCAATCACAGTGAGTACTGCAATCACCACACAGCAGGCTGCATGCAATTACTGAATGGTGGGCAGCAATTGGTGTAGAGGCTGTCACATGCACATGTGCAGATACCTAGAAAAGCAGGCTGTACCTGCTGTCCACACATGCAATAATATCATTGCAGGTACAGGGAGATAGAGAGCGAGAGCAAGAGAGAGACAGAGACACAGACAGAGACACAGACAACAGAGACAGAAACAGAGACAGAAACAGAAACATAGGGGAAAACCCAAAACAAACAACCAAAAAAAAAAAAAAAAACAACAAAACTGCAACAACAGACGGAGCAGAGAAATACAAAGCTAAGGTACATAACTCATATGTATGTGCTGGCATGTAGTGGATGTTCCTGAAGAGTACTCTACACACTGCAAATCATCCGTGTGTGGCAGCAGTACGTATCTATCTGTATCTGCACATGTGCATAGGGCAAGGGACATACTGCAACTGTTAGTGAAGGGTGGACAGATATCTGTTGTTGAAGGTTGTTATGTGCGTATATCTATGTAGGTCATAGTGTGTGGCATAGAAAACAGCATGCAGTGCTGATATATGTCATGTAGTGGTTAAACGCTATGGGACTGATTTGTCAGATCTGCAGTGTTACAGCCAGTGAGGCCTGCTAAAGCTACATGGGCTGAGGACACCAAAATGCATTCTGCACAACACTGTGCAATATAATCACATAACTGTACATCCCACAACTGTCGCATAAGTGATATCCCCACCATGAAAGGTGGACTGTACATGTGCCTATATGTATATCTATGTGTACAGCAATGGATGTGTACATGTATGTGCATAGATATGTATATACATATATATATATATATATATATATATATATATATATATATATATATACATAGAGAGAGAGAGAGAGACATGGGGTCATATGTACTGCAACAGGTGTGTGGTGACCAAGGCATGGACTGTAGACAAGTGTCAATACTGCCTTGCCATTCCACCTTTCCAAAACACTGTACCCATTAACTACCACATAGGTAGACATCTGCCTAACACTGAAGCTGTGATAAGGGAGCATGGGACACAGGTGGACAGTTGCCTCCTCTTTGATAAAGACAGTGCCACACTAGACCTCAATCTGTCTGTCTATGTGTCATGACAACAGGTGTGTCATCTAGGGAAATGTAGGTCAGTGTTCCCCTCTACTCATCACAATGCCCTGTGTGGTATGTACCTCACATGACAACTACAGCAGGTGGAAAGGCCACAGACATACCTCAGAAAGGGTAATACTGGTCGCAAACAGATGCCTTATGCAGACTGACTCACAAAACCACATCTAGACTGTATTGCATACCGGCCACACAGAGTTGACCTCTGCCAGACATATAGAGGTATGTCAGAACCATAGCTGGGTGACAATCACTATAGCAGCATATCACAATCTCTCCGGGATATATGCTCTAGGGCCCTAAACCTTGTCAGCTCACTAAACAGCACATGCTGGAGGGATAGGTTCCTATCTCAGAGATATGCCATACACTGGAATAGACCACCTAGCAATAGCAAACAAGGCTCCTCATTAGCAGTTGTCATAAATACCCCTGATGATTGTTTGGGAGATTGGTAATACACCCCAGGAATCCCATCTATGGTTCTGGTTGACAGGGGCAAGTGAAATCAAAGTACATGTGTGTCAAAGGCCAGGGTAGCATATGGCTAGGCTGCTGTAGGCCCTAGGGCCAATAGCATATTACCTACCTATGACAATATGCACTCACACATGTACTCAATGCAATACCTGCTATGTGAGGTTGAATAAGTGTAACGCTGAATGTGTGCAAGGTCTGTAAAGGTGTGATAGGTTAGTGTGAAGTTGTATCTGACATGGTAGTGTCTATACTAGCTGTGAGGCCAGCAAAAGATGTGTATTGTACTGTTAGGCAGACATAGTAGTATGGCATATGATGTGACATAGTTCCTTGTTGACGACCGTGGTGTCTCATTGTAGGCTAAAGCAAAACATGTATGCTTACTGAGTGTTACTGCTGGTGAATCCAACTCCCATATGAACTGTAGTACTACCTGAAGCTGTAGGCCTAAACAGCACAGTATGGTGTGTGTTCATATTGCTTGGAAACACTGTCTTGTGTGTTTCCTGTAGTCTGCACAGAGGACATAACTCAGGCATAAGGGTTTGTAAGTAGTGGCACACAGTGGCACACAGGTAAAGCTCATCTGTGTTGGCATACAGTGGTGTGTTGTATGTTTGTCTGATGTGTGTGTAATTATGCCTGTACCATGGCCGCAATAATATGTGTGTTACAGGGTATACGTGTGTATTTAGCAACATATATACTCTGTTACAGCAGTATGCCACCTATAGTAACAACTGTGCACATATGTTAGGCAGGGCTATGGCATCAACGACTAAGGTGGTTGAATGGTACTACTGTAACTGTACTTTACATTCATTGCAATGGATGACATCTCTGTTCATGCATTGGCGTGATATATACCCCTGTGGGGAGGTTGTGCATTGTGTCACAAACAGTGTGCCGGGTACTGTTGTATAGTGGTTTGAAATATAGAGTGTGCCAGGCACTGTTAGTCAGTTGTGGTCTGAGAACCAATAAGTGGTATTGAACGTGTGTATCCTCTGACAGACAAATGGATGGTATATATGTCAGTAAAGTGATATCTGTGGTTAAAGGTGTAAAGTGTGCCACAGGACTTGCTCACACATATTGTTCATATCTCTTTCAGCCAGATGGCCCACCAACATAACCCGTCGTACACAGCAGCAGAGGAAGAGGAGATTCAGCAAAGCCTGGTGCAGCACTACACAATGCTGTTTTCCATAAGCAGCCAGCACCAGCAGGAGCGGACTGCACTGTGGCAGGATCTTGTTTGTCGGGTAAATGACATAGGCATGCATAACCGGACATATGAGCAGGTACGCCATCACTGCAGTGATTTAATTAGACATGTCCGGCGGCGTGCATCTGATAGCCAAAGACAACAGCTTGCCACAGGTGGTAGGGTGGCCATTCATCCCCCCCTCATCAGAGTGGAGGAACTGCTCCTAAGCATGGTAGCTCCCGGACAACAGCAGCAACTCCCACTGGCATGTGTTGTCATGGAGGCCGGAGCCACCCAGCATGTTCACATGGAGCGAGCAGGTAACATGCCCTATCTGTAGACTACAGTTAACTGTATTGTTAGATTATGTCTATGTGAGATGTGTACTGTGTGTTTAGCAGTTGTGCTGCCTAGTGCTGTGCAGTACTGATATTTGGAATATTATCTGTACACCTGTGACTGTTGACTGTTGTTCTACTGTAGTTTAGCATACCCACAGTAGCAATGCCGCAGTTATGGCCACTGACGAACTCTCTCATATTCTCGTAGGTCCCGCTGGTGTGACAGCAGGGCAGATGATCCATGCTGGTGAGTGTGGTATAACTGCAAAGTTAGTAATGAAATGTGCATGTCATAGGTGAGGTGTAGGCCATGTACACGTAACACACCTACGCATAATGCATGCTGTGCATGTTAGCTGTAAGATGTTGCACAGCTCAGGAATGTCAGTAGCTGCCTCAATGACATGCAATACACAGAGCATCAGACACAGTTGTGGCAACACCATACTGCACATTGGATAGGAATAGTTGCTACAGCTGTACACAGCATAACACGTTTATCATACGCAGTACACAAAAACATGCTACATATGGCATTACCACACACCCGCTGTAAGGTCACACTTCAGTATCCCACATGTCATCCACACACGCATGATGTACCTCAGGGGTAGAGGCCTATCATGGGGCTGTGCAACACTCTTCAACACATAACACAGTCATGTTAGGCAATGCTCCCTATTGGGCACCTCACACACCCATGTACAAAGTGACTGTGTAATTGTGAACGTAGCCATGGCACTGCAGTTCAGGTACAGGATGCTAGGCAGTGGTCTGTCACACATTAGTAGCCGAGAGTGACCACAAGATGCATGATGATGATAGCACATGGTACTACACTCCATCCAGTTACAGTGACCACAGTCCTACACATAGCAGTCATTGCTTTGCACCTCAGTGTTGTGTGTGTGTGTGCAAACATATGCACCTATACACAATATGCATAGCATGTTGTGTGTGTGCTTACATATGCCAGTATACACAATATGCACAGCAGTCGCCATCTGTAAAAAGTGTCACATATATGTCCTGGAATGCTATTGGGTGTACAGGCCACATGACACACATTGGGTATGTGTGGTGTTTAATGTTGCAGTCATGTAGCATGCCATTTCATGACTGGCACCGACATATCTGCAATATGTCCCACATTCACCATAACCACTGTACAATGGCCATGTCGAGCTTTGGGATTCCTTCACATCTACATGCACCACTCATCCCATGTGCGTACATAGCATGCATGTGCTATACCAGTGTCCACTATTATCTGCTATGGACACAGACACTGTAATCAGACATGGAAATCTATGTGACACACAGATAACACATGCAGCCATGGTATGTATACCTGTGAGTGATGGTGCACAGGACATTGCAGAGCTGATAATACTTGCACAGCAATGTTGTGTTCATGTACACATTGTGTTCCAGGGTGTAGCCAATCACAGAACAACTACACACATGCATCAAAGGCATGTATACTGTCATTAAATAGGGCCGTGTACACTTGCACTGCATGGTCTTGAACAACACATATTCTGCATGCTGACAAGTGTGAGGTGCTGTTTGCTTTGTGATACGATGATGAGACATGTATTCTGGCACAGGAAGGTTTGACAGGGTCTGTCGTTGGTCCGCCAATCGACAGTACACAGCGTTCAACCCCATACATGCACACGCTCATACTGCCAATACAGCCCTCATCACCAATGGCCTTAGCCGAGGGACAGCATACAGTTGGCACTGACCAGGAGAGTGTGATACCCATGGCACTTGCATGCCCTCACAGCAGCCATAGCCAGATTCCTGGAATGGTACCACATAGGCGGGTGTTCAGGGGTTCTCGGGGGAGCACCGCTGGTCATATTGCCCCTGGCAGACGTGCCCTCACAGGTCTTACAACCTCCAGTATGTTCCGGGCTGTAATGCAGGCACAGGCATGTATGGAAAGGTACACCAGACAGGGACTAAGGGCATAGAGGGCCCATTACACCGCTATCAATGACAGCATCCGTCACCTTGCTGGTGCCATCCAGAATTACACCAAGGTCATTGACAGACATTGGGGGGAGAGATTAGATGCCCTCCACAATGTGTCCTCCATGACCCAGGACCATGCGGGATGGTTGAGACGTCGACATGGATGCATGCCAGCAACAGCAACAGCTGGCAGTCATCACAGATGGCCCACAGATCACAGCCACTCCCATAGTGGCAGTACCAGCCCCAGAAATGCTGGGGCTGGCCTGTCCATTGACCGTCCAAGTAGACCATGTGCACGTGGCTCTGGCCAGTCCCAGCAGGGACATGGGTCCAGTCATCATACCTCTGCCTCTGATGATAGTACCCAGTCAGGGTTGGTACCCGATACTGTCCGTAGCACCCCTGCCAAGCACAGGTACAGTGTCCGTGGCTGGAGACAGTGATTTGTGCAGCCTAGCAGGTACAGTCTGTGGCTGTCCCACAACCTCCCGTATATGGCAGCCACATGGTGGAGCTGTGTGCATGCAGACACACACACATTAACCAAACAACTAGGGATCACACATACACACACACATTACATCAACATTGGCCCATGCTGTACTGTTGTCCCTCACACACACACACACACACACACACACACATACATACACACACACACACACACACACACACACACACACACACACACACACACACACACACACACACACACACACACAAACATGTCGATTGGATGGGTCAATGTCAGGCTCTGGCAAACCAACAACACACCCTGTGCATATGATGACACCTGTGCCACCTCCTGTCATCTGTAACATTGATGCAGGAACAGGCTAACATGGTGCTGATGCACAGGGTGACATTATAGCAGTGTAGCAATATTAGCAAGTTGTCAACAGGAAAGTGTAATGATATCCTTGTAGGTATATCAGAGCAGGCATTATGCATCAAAGCTCTGATTGTCAAGGTAGCATTGTTTACACCCGTGTTAGGTCTGAGTATGTATTGTCCACCCATGTGCCACTTGGCTGAAGTGTAAAGTGTTGCCAGCATGTGTTAGTGAGTGGACAGTACGTGTGTGATGTGTGCAGTACAGATTAGCAGGTGTACATCTGTGAACATGGTGGGTGTGCACTGTCTGCATGTACGTGCATAGTGGACACATGGGACATGTGACATACCCTGTTGTACACATTGTTAACATCTCATAGTATCTTTCAATGGCCATTATGCATTCTACTACAGATATGTACTGACATGGGTACACGTGTGTATAACATGGGTTGACACTATGCTGTGGGTGATACTGTTAATATCTGTCAATGATTTGCAGTCTGGTAGTATACACAACCTCAACAGCATGACTATAACCAATCATTAGATGATGTCCTGACAAATGACACACAGTTGTAGGAAACTCAGTAACAGTTGGATCCTTCCAGTACTATACTATAACAGTAACCAGTGGCATTGACCTCTACCCATTCCTGGGACCACACCTGTTTGGCATATAGCCCTCTTAGGTACATGCAAACACACTAGGGATATGTCCATCCACATCTGGAAATGCATGCATTGGCCTACAATGCATTCCCTGGATGGGACGCATATCCTACACAAGGGTATCATACAGATAGATACCTGTTGTCCGATACATGCTGTATAGCAGTAAGCCGACTATAGCATAGTCATCCACATTTACTATACATACGATCCCGACAGTACCACATAGGTGGTAGCCCTCAACATGTATGTTGGGTACCAATGTGTACATACCGCCACGTGTTATGTCATCTGTCCCTTGGTATCCACATATCCATAGGTATTGTGGAGTCCCTCGGTGTATCACATAAGACATTAGGAGCCTGAATGCATATCCACAAGGCTGTTGTACACCTATAATGACTGTCCATTATTGCCAGTTGTTGTTGTGTATGAACATGTCTGACATATACCCCAGGCATATACCCTCACTCACACTACTCTATAGTAACTGTCATGGGTGTGTGTGGCACAGATGACATTGGCCACAGATCACTACAGTGAACAGCCTTGTCATGTACATACATATGTGACCTACGATCTGAGAAGCAGTGGCACAATCTGTCAAAGATAACAAATGTATTCATGTAGTATGCAGGCTTCACACCTATGTACTGATTGAGGTCACATGTACACATATTTATTTGCCACGCAGATACCTGATGTGTGCAATGCACATACTGTTTTAATCATGATATGTCATACCATAGTCAAAGCAAAACCCACACCGCATTGACCAATTGTGTCACACACACACTCAGCAATTGCAGGATTCAAACCCCTACCTAACTATGCTATGATACTAGTGAAATACATATTAACACGGCGCGCTCTATGCTTTACTAGGTGGTTTCTCTTCTCCTGCTATATTTGTAGGATGCTGACATCATCAGACTTTCCAAAGAGGAATGTACCTCTTTTAATGTGTTTTCCCAGTCTCGAAAAAGGGCACTCCTCTCAAAGGAAATCACACACATACACACACCCAATCACACACTGTCAGCTTTTGCAGGATTCACACCCCTACCTAAACTATGTTATGATACTAGAGCGATACGCATTAACACGGCGCACTATATGCTTTACTGGGTAGTTTCTCTTCTCCTGCTATATTTGTAGGATGCTGACATCATCAGACTTTCCAAAGAGGAATGTACCTCTTTTAATGTGTTTTCCCAGTCTCCAAAAAGGGCACTCCTCTCAAAGGAAATCGCACACATACACACACACACATCCACTCAAACACTGTCAGCGTTTGCAGGATTCAAACCCCTACTTAACTATGTTATGATATGAGAGAGATACACATTTACACGGCACGCTATATGTTTGACTGGGTGGTTTCTTTTCTCCTGCTATATTTGTAAGATGCTGACATCATCTGACTGGACATGGTAATGTGTGTACACTTTGTTTTATGCAATTCCAGGAATGAGCCATGTGGGTCGGCAGGTATCAACAGCTTGAACAGGACCCCATAATTCTTACCTTGTGTGATCTATCTGTGGACACATTGACATTCCTTCATATGTCAACACATATTTATGCACAGATTGTTGGTTTTGTGGATACGACATGTGTCTGGGATGTTGATAAAGGGCTATTCAAAGTCTATGTGGGACATGTGTAGCTCTGTTCAGTGATGTATGTCCTGGGTGGCTGCCTTGCAAACAGTCTAGCATGTTTGGGAACCATGATCTGCACATGAACATACAACAGTTGGTAGGGTTGTGTGTTTGTCAGCTTCCAATAGCCCTGTTTATGACTTCAACCATGATGGACTCCATGGCCTTGCAGATCAGACTTCATAGGCTTACTGGACTATACTTCCCATGGTGTATTGTGCACCAACACTTCTGGGGAGTGCCATATGTTGCTGTAACACATTCAATGGTTCCAGATCCTGTGGAGAGGGTGAGGCTCAACTGACTGTTCAGGTGCAGGGTCTGTTTGTTCTGTAGTTCATGCATGACACATATTGGGAAACAATGTAATCCAATTGCTGCCATGCTTTTGGCTTTGGTGGAGCTGTTCAGCCATTCTACATGTGATATCTCCTGGTATGATTATAGGGACTATCGTCAGTGGGAGGTGGGTATGTATATATGGGCCTGTCTGACAGGATGTCGGCATTGTCAGTCAGGTACAGTTGTCCCTGACTCAGGACATATATGAGTGTACATTGCTATTTATGACATAGCTGAAGGAGGTGTCATGATTCAGTCTGGACTCCTTCTCAGCTACTCTTTACAAAACACCAACAAACCTGAGCACTAATCCCTGTTATACTCTTTTACACACTTAACACCCTACTGATCCTTTGTGATTAGGCTACGGAGTATGTCATCATAATATCCTGGCATGTCCAGGGGTCGGTTTCGTGTGTACTCTCCAGTCCAGCTGGTGAATATTGTGATTTTGACACAATGTCACATCTGCCTCATGTACACAGACAACTCTCTCCTCCTCCCAACAAACTTAGATCTATGTGAGAGATGCACCTATATAGACATACAGGAGGCTGAGCTCTCTCGACCCATGACTGGCACAGTCTATCAGGTGGTGAAGGTAACCACACACACCACATATCAGTCTCACATAAACCTATAGCGTCAGCAATCAAACCACATTATCACACATAAACATACTTGGAGGCTCTAAATAAACTCTGCCTATGCAGCAGAGACCTTCAAAGCAGACACAAACAACTGCTACCCCACTACAATACCCACATATCACATAGTTCACAATGTCAGTGTGCCACACAGTCACTGCCCTTCAAGCTAAACAACACACCTAATTTACTTGTAATAGGTGACACTTATTGTCAGTCACACTGACGTCCCACTCACCAGGCCAAACAAGGGAATAGTCACTTTGAGCTGTCTGTCGGGTGCCAGGATCTGCCACATAACACATGCACTCAGGTCACTCCAAAGCAAGTACAGGACTGGCTCCATCATTGTCCATGCTGGTGCGTAAAACCTCAGATGTTCCTCCCTGGACAACATGACATGATACATAGAGGAACTCTCTGATCATGTAGCCCAGGCCAGTATGACCCTGACCTTGTCTAGCATCTTACACTCACCAAGTATGATGTCACAGTATACAGACAAACTTATCACGTTTAACAGTTGGCTAACATATTGGTGTCATTCAAAGGGGATCCAGTGTCTGTCAGCCTGGGGTGACATGCTCGACATGCCACATAGCTTCAATATGGATAACTTGCACCTGTCACCCTTGGACTTTCAAATACTGGCTAAGGCTCTTGCTACCACCATAGTGCCTTTTTTAAGCAGGGCTCAAAAGACAAACCCACCTCCATAGACATTGCAGAGTAAATGAAACTAAGGGTAATGCTGCTCAACACCAGATGTGTTACCCTCAAATTGCGCCCACTCAGGACTCTCCTCAGTATGGAGAATAGCAATATCTGTGCACTAACAGATGCCTGGTTCAGGGTCACAAATGCACACCAGCACTACCAGGTTATGTTTCATACCATGCTTTCTGACTACAAGACTCGGAACGGACAACACAAATAGGGGGTGTATCCATATACATCACAGATAGACACACCTCTGGGTTAGTAGCACTGCACAAAGCATCACAGACCATACATATTCAACTAACATTGTGCAAAACTGCCTTTCAGTTTGTTGCCTGCTACAGACCACCCTCCCAAACTCAGGAACCACACTTGGCTTTCCTGGGAACAATGGACAATATGAAAGTCTCCCCAAACACCATTATATTGGGTGACTTCAAATACCCAAACATTGACTGGGGATACTACTCAAGCCCCAACACCCTCGCCCAACAGTCGCTACTATTTGTAAACCCATATGCTATGGCACAACCGGTCACCGCACCCACAAGAGGGGAAAACATATTGGACCTGATCATCACCAACATGGGGACTCTAAGTTCCACACCAGCTATATACCCCTCATTGGTAAGGTCAGAACATACATTTATCTCACTGGAAATCCATATCCCGTCCCCACAACCATCATGGGTAATTTGGTGAACTTCTCATAAGCAAACGTCTCACTTCACCAAAGCAAGGTTGTATCCTTCAGAGACCCTGGGACAGTGATAAATACGGCTCAGACTGCTGAATCCTTTACATACACATTCTATGGACAACTAGTGGACTGCATGGATTGTGCTATCCCGAATAACAACAGGACTCACTCCTCCAATGGCAGGGCACCTGTCTGGTAGACCCCAGCCATTAATAAGCTATACAATGACAGGAGGAAGCTACTACATGATAGAGCACAATCCCAGACAGAGAAGGCATCTGTGATCTGTATTAGCAGACAGCTACGATCACTCATGAATTTATCTAAGGGCTGCTTCTAAAGGACAATTGCACCAGACACGTAGGGCAATCACAAGGCCTTCTTCAGTTATCTCAGGAACCTGGGTGGACACTCACTGATATGCTGTGAGTTACTGCATACTGACTAAACATACCCTGAACCCACTGACATTGCCAACATCCTGGCAAACAGGTTCAGTGCAGATGTCTCCCCCCATCCCCCCTAAGGAGCAACTATCCATCCCAACAGAGTGTAACCTCCCTGATATCACAAATGAACAGGTGAGTGCTGCCCTCCCCAAAGCGGACAACACAGCATCAATGGGACCAGACAGTGTCCCGGCCTGCATCTTACACGAGCTTCATGACAGACGTAACCCTCACATTACGTCACTGTTCAATATCGGAGTTACTACAGGATATGTACCCAAGGAATGGCGTACAGTGACAGTGGTCCCACTCCACAGAGTTGGTGCCACAACGGACCACAGACAATATCGCCCTATAAGCCTAACTAGCCTGTTCTGCAAAGCTATGGAGCGTATTGTTATGGGACTCATACACATAGACATCGGGAACGTACAGACACTGTGTCCTACACATTTCAGCGTTGTTGTGGGCAGATCTTGCCTCTTGAATCTGTTTGTATTCTTTAAATGGTTACCAGGTCCATTGACGTAGGGACGGTTGTCCACACAGCCTACCTGGACCATGCAAAACCCTTCAACACAATACCCCACTCGGCCATTATGTATAGGCTCACCAGTGTCGATATGGACACATATCTCACACGATGGATTGCTACCTGAATCAGGGATAGCACTCACATGGTCAGAATTGCAAGTGCCATGTCTCACTATACACCAGTTACACGTGGCATCCCACAAGGCTCAGTCCTGGGACCTCTCTTGTTCAGTATATATTTGTCTGATGTACAGGCTAACACAGGGGGAATATGGCTGACCATGTTCACAGATGACTGCAAACTGGGTGCCATAATCAACTCTCCAGCTGGCACATGCATACTCAAACAGGGTCTCACAGAGACGGATGACTGGTGCGTGAGCCATGGCCTACAGCTAAATGCCATTAGTTGCATAGTCATCCCCTTTGGGAATAACAACATGCCCACACATTACCACATAGGTAGTAATCCATTACATATGATAGGAATTGTTAGGGGTTTGGGGACACGACTTGTTCGTACTGTCGCCTTTGACAATCACATTGCCAAAGTGGTTGGACAGACCTTCTATATAGCCCACCTTATCCCATATGGTTTCACATCTAGATGGAGTGAGGTCATTGTGCCCCTATACTCATCACAACCATGCTTGGTTACAATGCCACATTTGGGATGTACCTTACCCGACACCTGCAGCAACTGTAATGACCACAAAAGTTCCTCACCAAGCAGATCTAGGGACTCACACGGATGCCCTGCACAGTTCAGATACAGTAACTCCAGCTCTACTCAGTCGCTTACCGCTTACTCGGATATGATGTGTGCCTGTTGTTTACGGAAATACCCAACCCAGAATTACTGGACATGCTCCACATCAGGATATCCGACTCCCTTGGAGCTACACACTCCAGGGACATATACCTCAGCACAGATGTTAATAGGACATGCTAGAGGGACAGATTCTTATCCCAGAGGCTCCACTCACTCTGGATTGTAATCCCGGTTTCGCATAGGCAGAGCCACCCACTGACCACATACAGGAGACATCTTGACAACTGGATGGGTGATCGTATGTTTAGCCCTGGGATATCTTCTGGGTCCCTGCTAGACAGAGGCACACTAGCCTAAAAGTACATAGGCTATCTTGTGTGAGCTACTATTCACAGGCACAGTATAGTAATCTGACAGGGTTGCGAAAGCCAAACACACTCTGGCTAGGCTTGTACATGCCCTTGGTCAGACAGCCTAGTATCGACCTCTGAACCTATGATAATGTTCGGGATGCACAATGTTTATTGCTGATACTGTTTGCAGGTTTTTATTGTCTTTGCTTTCCCAGTTTCTATGAACAACTTAGGTATCTGCAGAACATATTTGATTATGACATGGTTCCACTATATTATATATGTGTCTGTTGTCATATAACTGTGTGCACAGGGCGGATTGCTGGATAGTGAGAGGTTCCTGGGTTAACACATGCAACTGCCAGATATGTGTGGCCCACTGCTGTACTCAGACACGGCCTAAGTTAATGAGCATGCCCAGTTCAGGCTTTCCATGTTTTGTTGCCTGACATTTGTCTCATTTATTCAAGTGTGTGAACATGCCCAGTGTGACCTTTCAGTATGCCGCTATCTGAGGTCCACTACATTTGTTGACGTGTGTGAACATGACCAATATTAACATTTATACTGTGTGTGTTGGAAGTCAAGTTCTATTATTACTGCAGGACTCACCTTTGTGTCATAACTCGACAGGGATTATGCTGTGTCTGCAGGGTTTCCATGAGATACTTTGCATAGACTTATCAACATTTCTTCATACAGACTGACCACTGCAATACTATCATGGTTTAGTGGTTCAGTACTATAACTATAGTGCACAGTATCCTGGGTTCGAGGCTCATCACTGCTTTATATTTTCATACTGTGCAGACCAGACTGCTTAAGGGCCAGTAGAGGAAATATGAGCATGTTTGCTTTTGTTCAGCTATGCCCTACTTAGACCAAGCTTGTCCAACCTTGCTCAATATTTACCAACATTGCTGGACGTTGCCCAGTATTACTCAACATTGACCACAGTTGTGCTAGTTGGTGTGTGCGATTTTGTTTGCATATACTGAATGGTGGTAAATGCTGTTTAACACTGCTTTATATTGCTTAACACATGGCAATTATGCCTCAGGTGGTGCTGCAGGGCTGCCTATGTCAGATGCACATACTACACTCCCTATACATGTTTGAAAGAAGGTAGTGTCAACTTAGGCATCCCTTTTACTATATGTGCGAGTCAGAGAGAGGTATCATTTCCAGAGTTTCTACTGAGCCAGTGTATGTGCTATGTGTTGCCTCTTTGTCAAGGCCAAAGCATACTGGGCATGCCTCCTTCTGCCTACTGGGGCAGGCTCAGGTTGTTCCTCCTCTGAGTCACGCTCTGCCCGTGATGGCCTTGGCAATGGTGGGGGGCTGTTTGGCCCAGGCCTATGCTGGTCCTGCTACAGCTGTTTTCGCAGGATCATATTATGTAGCATAGCACATACCATGACAATTTGGGTACATGTAGTTGGTGAGTACTGCGAGGCTCTACCAGATGTGTCCAGGCACCGGAACCATGACTTGAGCAGCCCAAACACACGCTCGATTACATTTCGTGTTTGTGCGTGTGCCTCATTATGGCATTCCTGTTCAGGTGTGTGTGCATTTCTGATGGGTGTCATCAGCCACGGCTCCAGTGCATAGCCAGCATCCCCCACTAGGTGACCATGTGGGATGTTCCCATTGGCAAATGTCTGGTACAGCTGCGTCAGATGCCAAATATGGGAATCATGGTAGCTTCCAGGGCAGCCAGCGCACACATTCAGTATTATGCCCTGGGCATCACACATGACCTGGCAGTTGATGGAGCGGAAGCCCTTGCGGTTGAAGTAGACCCTACCCCGCTCGCCGGCTGGTGCTTTGATGCGTATGTGCATGCAGTCTATTGCACCTACTACCTCAGGGTATTCCGCTATTTGCTGGAAGAGACGCATATTGCTGGCCAATACCTCATGGGAATTGGGGAAATATACATGATCACCGACATGTGCTGACACGACATCCAGGAACTGGTGCAGTACCCTGGATGCTGATGCCTGTGATATCCCCATCATATCACCAGTTGGTCTCTGGAAGGTACCGTTTGCTAATATTCTTAGGCCAACACATACCTTGGTTTCCACTGGGATGGGTTCCCCTCTGTTTGTTCTGTGTGTGAGGTGTGGCCTGCACAGCTCAACAATTTGCTGCAAGAGGTCTCTGTCAACTCTATAGCACTCCACTATCTCCAGCTCATGTAGCCCCTGGTAGGTTACCCTGGGCCTGTACGCTCTTTTCCATCTCCTCACTTTGGGTTGTCCAGCAGCATTTGCACTGTCACTACCCTCAGCATGTTGCATATGTCGCCTTATAACAGCAATGGCAGCCCCTAACATTTCTTTGTCTCAGTAAAGCTTTTTCAGTTCTCACTTCTATTAGCTTACTGTAGTGTTGCAGTGTCTCTTGTGAGAAACATAAAGGACTGTTGTTTGCAGAGTTTTAAGTGCTGGGCTGGGCTGGGCTAGTGTACTGCCTGTGTAATTGCCTGATTCTAATTGTTTTCACCTCCTAGCTCTGCTAGTACTCCCTGGTAGCTTCCTACTATTTGTTGTGCTTCCTTTTTCCTTTCTGTTTCCTTGGGGGGCAGCGCCACACACACAAGCACAAACACGCTCACAGCAGCTCACATGCGCACACACATGCTTACACAGACTAAAACATGCTTATTCTTGCTAAAACGCACGCATACCAGTGCAAACACGCTTACAACTCTTTAAACAGCCTTATACATGCTTACTCCTTCTTAAACGCGCACACTCATGCTTACACGCTCGCACACTGTCTTACTCGGGTTTACAGGTGCTCACACGCACGCATACCCACTAAGCAAGAAACTTTAGTTTTATCCACGGCATGCACCTTCAATTTCTTGCCTTTACCTAGCCTACCTATTGACACACCTCTTTCAATGATGTGTAACTGACAGCTGACACATGCCACTCTTCTCCAATGAGCTTCACTTCTTTCATATATACCTCAGTCGTGATGTCACCTATCTTCTACTCTGTTACTCCCCTTATCCTACTCCTACACTCCACTGACTGTGCTCATTTGCTATGTAAACTTGCGATTCACTATCCTAACCCTCCTTTGCATAGGATTGCCTACTAATGCTTGGTTACATGTCTTAGACTGAGCTTCCCCCCTTAGCAACCTCTACTCGGTGGCCATGTTGTCTTCAGCCTGCCATTCACTTGCATTGTAAATTCATATTAGCAATAAAATCCACATTTGTGGATCTTAATTATTGATTTTCTGCTTTTTAGGGCGCAACGCGTTTGCATGGCGCTGCGCTATGCTTAAACCCCAGAGATCGGGATGAAAAAAAAAGTTATTTTATTTCTATTTTGCATCATGTAACATTGCCAATGGCCGTATTTTTGGCCATTGGCATGCTTCCTCCTGTAAATGCATCCTTTTTTTGGAGCTGTCACGGCTCCGTTTTGCTATTTGCAGAACCGTACTCAGTTGTCAACTGAGTACATTTCTGCAAATAACACTACTCCTACTCGGACAGGTTTGGGTTTCCTGGATCACAAATTTACCTCATTTGCATAGCTTTCGCCTGCCATTGAGGTAATTTGCATATCCCAGCCCGGTCCATGTAGGACTAGTTTTGAGAGCTCTGTTGCATGCCCCTACCGGCTGTTCCTGGATCGCTTGGCTGACATACTGGCTGCATGAAGTCTTACTCTACTCTGTGCAAGCCTTTGTGAATCTGGCCCATTGAGTTACTTCTGTGGTAAATCAAATCATCAGTATATGGAGCATAGATCCACATCAGACATTATGTTGTTATCACAGCAGTGATCTATCTCATCTGCTCCCACCTTCCTCACCAGTGGGAGGAGTTAGGCCTAATTACCCTTATTAGTGGTATGCTCTCAGTGGCATAAACTACTGCTGAGAATGACTCTATAACAGCTTCCTCAGGCAGTTTTCATCATCACTGGGGCACACTCAGGAAGTTGGATTAATGAACATGAGTCATGGCCAGAAAGTCACAGTGTGAAAAAGCACACAGAAAAAAATGTAAAAGATGGAGGATAAGTTACTGGATAGACAGGAGAAAAAGAACTGCATTATCAAGTGCACATGTACAGGATGTCATTTATAAAGCAGATGAGCGGCAGTGTAGATTTTGCATTTATTAAAATGAAGTTCACTGTCTTTATAACCTTATATGGAGGAGGAAAACTTATATTTAATAGTTAAAAGTTTTTTATTTCTTTCTTTTGTTGCACTTGAAAGAAAAGAAAATGGCAGCTGATATATATATATATATATATATATATATATATATATATATATGGGTCCACTTCACTACAAAATTTCAAGATCCCACAATCTCGACTGTCAAAATCCCGAGTCAGTAATGTCAAGACTGTGGAATCTCGAATTTGTGTAAAAAAAAAAAAAAAAAAAAAAAAAAAAAAAAAAGGTTGACATCATTTAAAAACATGTTTTTTCCAAGCCCCCTTCACCCCCTGCAAATTAATTATACTAACTCTGAGATCACACTAAAGTGAAGAGAACAGTAATGTTCCCATTCTGCACTGTATAGTGATCTACAGTACTGTTCTCTTCACTGTACAGCAATCTCGGAATTAGTATATTTAGGTTGCAGGGGGAGTGGTGGGTGTAGGAGGGCTTGCCCCCCTGCAAAAATGTTTTTAAATGCTGTCATCTTTTTTTTTTTTTTTTTTTTTTTTTTACGATTTCAAGATTCCACAATATCGACATTATGGACTCGAGATTTTGACAGTCGAGATTGTGGGATCTCGAGATTTAGAAGTGGACCTGTATGTATGTATATATATAGATATATATATATATATATATATATATATATATATATATATATATATATATATATACATATATATATATATATATATATATATATATATATATATATATATATATATATATATATACATATACATATACACATACACACACACAAAATTATATATATATATATATATATATTTATAGATATGTATATATATATATATATATATATATATATATATATATATATATATATATATATAGATAGATAGATATATCTATATATATGTATATATATATATATATATATATATATATATATATATATATATATATATATATATATATATATATATATATATATATATATATATATATATATACATGTAGGGTTGCCACCCTTTCAAATGCCCAAAGTGGGACATTATTGGTACAAACGTCAGATTTTGCAGGCCGGAACATACCCACAGCCTGTACAAAGCACAGAACCTCACTTTTTGGCCTAAATGACAGCCTATTCTTGTAGTATTTTAGTTGCTTATTCTGTTTCTTATAACATTTAGGTGTTTCAAATACAGAAGAACTGTTTTATGCATCTATTACATAAATATAGGGGATTTTGTCATTAAATCTCAGGACATCCACCATTTTACATTATTTGTATAGGACACGACTGCCTAAAGAGGGACTGTCCCTCGCAAAGTGGGACAGGTGTTTACCCTATATGAATGTGTGATATATATATATATATATATATATATATATATATATATATATATACACATTAAAGAAGGAAATAACAATAAAGATACATACAAAATACAGTATAGAAAGTAGTAATAGTAGAAATAAATTGTAGTTAGAACAAAAACATTTTTTTTTCTTCATAAAATAGCAAATAGTTAAACATTGTTAGAGAAATACTAACTACCATACTCCGACTGTGCATAGCAAGAACAGTAAACAGCAAGGATAATATTCATGAGAGGATGTTATATACATATATTTATGAAATTCAATAGCAGTTTCATGGTAAAAAGAAACTATAAGGGTAAGACTATGATGTACAGTAGTTATTGGTGAGAAGTAAGAAAGTTAGTCAGGATTAGTGCAGGAACATAACCAGTGTGTACTGAGGTATAGTTTGAGTTTATTTTTAAGAAGTGTAAGAGAAGACAGAGTTGTGAGTTCAGTGGGTAGTAAATTCCATAGCTTTCCAACAGTATTAGAGAACAGGGAGTCACCTGCTGAGTTGTTGGATATATATATATATATATATATATATATATATATATATATGTATATATATAAAGAACGAACATGGGAACAAGAAAGCATTCATAAAGAATGCAAAGGAAATAGCAGCAGAACAACCGTCTTATCTAGTGGTAACTATGAACCATGGGTATACATATAAATAAAGCAGAACACCAATAGTGTAGTAGTTAGAGCATCCGACTATCGAGCAGACGTTGCCAGTTCGACTGCAGAGCACACACCATTTATGACGTGTAATCCATATACGAGCATATCTTGCTAATTTTATGCTGTATAATGATATAATACCATTGAAATGTGAACTGGGGTGACGTATCACAGTAAGAATGTAGAATGTTTTTGCGTGACGTGACTCAGCGGTTAAACGGAAAACCACAGCTGAAAAGTGTTGTACTCACCCTTTGTCCAATGGCCCTTGTTCTGCCCAGCAACACAATAAACAGCATCAGCCAGACCTGACACCAGGACCCTACACATCATAATCAGTGTGATTTACCACTAAGCCACGGCAGTTATACCTAACGTCGATGTTATCACAAACATAGCAGACAGCACAGTCAGTCAACAATATGATCAAAGTAATTAAATCATATAGATGTGTATGCATGCGTACGTACACACACACACACACACACACACACACACACACACACACACACACACACACATATATATATATATATATATATATATATATATATATATATATATGTATAGGGTAACCACCTGTCCCACTTTGCGAGGGACAGAACCTCTTTGGGCAGTTGTGTCCTGTACAGTTAGTGTCAAATGGCAGATGTCCTGAGATTTAATGACAAAAATATTTCCTATATTTATGTAAATAGTTGCATAAAACAACGAAACACAAACCAGATGACAGGAGGACCGCAACCACAAAAAGATTTATTGAATTATCGTCAAAAATGTATCACAACGTTTTCGTCAGTTTAGATATCCGACTTCTTCAGATAAAAAATCTTGTTGCACCAACAGTCAATTTAAACTTTACGTTTCCAATCATGTACCATCAATTAATTTAATTAACTCTTAAAGACAAACCCTAAAAGTACACCATAAATTCTTACTAAACTAAATAAAATCAGTATATTACATAAAATTACCAGTCAATACATATCAAAAATATCCATCCTTAAAAAACGTTATGTAAGGTTAAAAGATATTTAAAAATATAATTATAAAATTATAATTCTATAATTTAGCAGCTTTTAATTTCAATAATAGTAAGATAGATATATATTCATTCATACCATGCTGTCTATTGGCTTCCAGCAACACCTGCCAATAAGTTTCCCGATATTCTAACCGGGTCTCCCATGGACCCCCTCTATGATCTCTCCTTTGTGTCTCAAGTATGAAAAAGATGAATGTAGCTTGTGGGCATGTCAATGTATGATGGAATAAGGCATTACTGTTATTCTGCTGTTGTATTTCATGCATATGTTCATAAATCCTCCTTTTTAAATGCCTTTCCGTCTTTCCCACATAAAAACCATGACAAATATGGCACATACTTAAATAGATTAGTCTTTGACTATTACAGTTGGAATAGTTAGATGCATTAATCCATCTGTTTCTCGCTGGAATGTATATTTTGTCAGTATGTGCTATAAACTTACATTGCCCACAAGCTCCACATTTGTATGTACCCTTCCATTGATTGAAGGAGGCTTGGGTCACCAACTCATGTTCTAAAATGTTTTTAATATTTCTTCCTTTACGGAAAACAGTTTTCATATTTTTCCCTTTCAAATTTATAAGATCAGTAATGTCGCTGAAATAAGCCCATTCTTCTTCCACAATTTTTCTAATAGTGCCTGAATTGGCACTGTAATCCATGACAAATACTGTATTATAACTCCTATTTGATTCCTGGACATTGCTAAAAGAGGAAGTAGTAGTAGACAGGCTACCTGTCCCTAAAACAGGCCGATATTTAATAGCCCTCCCTGCTTTTACTTCATCGCATACTTTATCAATAAGTTCTAAAGGATAATCTCTCTCCTGAAATAACTTAGTAAGTACCAAACATTCGTGTACAAAATCAGAGTCATCAGACGTCATCCTTGAAGCTCGGACATATTGTCCCTTGACTATCCCCCTCTTTTGAAAATTAGGATGTGAGCTTATGTATCTAAGGTAACTGTTAGAAAAAGTAGGTTTTCTAAAGATGGTTGATTGAAACCCCCCCCCTTGGACTTTCAAGGTGACATCCAAGTAATTCACCTGATTCTTGGAAATTTGATGTGTAAATTTCAAAAATGCCGTACTGGAACTTATATAACTAATAAATTATTCAAGAATGTTCATTGGCCCTGTCCAAAAAATACAAATGTCATCCAAGAATCTAGAATAGAAAGTCCAATGCTGACTATATACACTATTGAGAACATATACATTTTCCCAAACTGATAACACCATGTCAGCATAGGTGGGGGCACAGTTGGCCCCCATGGCCACCCCAGAGATCTGTTGAAAATATTCACCTGAGAAAAACAAAAAATTGTTATTAAGAACTATTTCCGTTAATTACATGATCAAAAAAATATCATTCTCGGAAGCCCCTTCATTTTTCCTAAGGGCTAACTCTAACCAGGATAAACCTTGGTCATGTGGAATCACGGAAAAAAGATCTACAATATCAATGGTAAAAAAAAACAAATCCGGAGAATATAAATCTGATGTAATCTTACCCAGAAATTCCCAAGAGTCTTTAAGTAAATGTTTTTTCTTGCCCCAAAGGTTTTTTAGTTTCATGTCTACAAATTTAGATAAAGGGGATATTTTGGAACCCTGTGCAGCAACTATAGGTCTAAGGGGAGGATTTTGAGTATCTTTGTGCACCTTAGGTATCCCAAATATAGAGGGAACCCTAGGGGTTGTATTCTCAAGATAAGAATACGTCCCAAAATCAATAATACCCTGATCAAACAAATCCTTAAGTGCAAATCTATCTTTTTGTAAGAGACATGAATCTCATTCAAAGAAACTGGCCTGTATCTAAGTCCGTTGTATAAGATGTCATTCATTTTCCCCTCATACACTATTTTGTCCATGAGTACTATCCCCTGCCTTTGTCTTTCCATGACCCTAATGTTCGGATTGTGACTAAGTTGACTAAGTAGTTCAATTTCAGGTGTTTGTAAATTGGGACTATATGCATAAAATCTATGAACCTGTCTGATTTTCCTTTCCATCCTTGTTTCCAGGTTTTTTAACTGGGGGTGTATGGGGGGGTTATATACACTAGGCCTGTGTAGAACACTGTGATTAGGTTCAAAATTTTGGTTTCCCAACAAATTTTCTAAATTTAATTTTCGAATAAAAATTTTTAAATCTAAAATAGTTTTAGTAATATCACAACTTTTTTGAGGGATAAATTTAAAACCCTTTGTAAATAAATCAAAGAAGGTGTCCGTAACCTGTAAATCACTATAATTATAAATACAGAAACCATCTGAATTGGAAAACACATGTTGATTCCTGAAAAATTCAGAAATATAAGGGATCTCACAGGTTACCACCTCTGGTTCTTGTTCCTGTTGTACCCCCCCCCCCTGTATGGATAAGGACCCTGTAAAAAAGAATTGGGCCCTGGATTGTTGCGTTGATTTTGTATTCTCTCTGAACGCCTAGGTAAATTTTCATTGTCTACAAAATGTTCAGTGCTTGTTTCAGCTCCTGTTTCATCATAATTCCTAACCTCAGAGGGAATTTCCTGATAAAATGTTGATTTACCTCCCCCTCCTGGTTGTATTTAACCCGTATGGCAGGTGGTGCTGGATACTGTTGCCCTTTCTCATATTCTTGGATATCACGCTGTAATTTCTTGTGTTTTCTACAAGTAATTTCCTCACATTTTTTATCAATGTAGAATCTAATGTCATAATATTTTTTATTTACTTGTTCCACATTGAACATTAAATCCTTTACAGTAAAATCTTTGTGTTGTTCAATCTCTTCGTGAAGCCTAATAATGTCTTTTTCATTGTTTTTAACTATGGCCTGGACTATTTCCAGCACACAGTTGCCAAAGGCTTTGATAAGATCCTGGTGAAATTCACTGCCAGAAATAACATTGTTAGGATACTTGTGTATCCGTAACCCCTTAGGTACTAAGCGCTTCTTGAGACATTCGTTAAGATACATATTGTCAAGATGCAAACTTTTGTACCTGTATAGGGCTGTCCTTAGTAGTTCAATAGTCTCATTGTAAGTACGATGATTGTCCGAGGAAGTAGATCCCCTGGTGTAGTTGTTAAAGTCCGGTTTAGACTGCAACCAGTTCCGAAATGTAGATGAAATATCCTCGGTAGTTCCTTTCCTCATAGAACTGTTTTCCAAGCCTGTGTTCGAAGAACGCAAGACGTTCGGGGTCCGTTGAAAATCCACAAAGCTATCTGAGTCACCAGGAATAGCACCTAGGGCTGTACCATTGTCACCAGAATTAGTAGGTAAATTTTGGTGTGGACCTGGGTTGTGAATAAATGAGCTTCCTTTGCCGGTTACAAACGATAGAAATCCTTGACTCAAAGGAGTCAAAAGATCTATAAGCTGGGTTAGCTGACCAGCTAACTTACGAAATTCACCCACTTCAGTTCCCAATGGATGTTCCGAAGGTGATGTGGATTTGGTCTCTCCCGAATGAGGCTCCATGTAAAAACCAGGAAACAGCACCGGAGACTCTACTGGTGAAAAGAAACTAACGAAACACAAACCAGATGATAGGAGGACCGCAACCACAAAAAGATTTATTGAATTAACATCAAAAATGTATCACAACGTTTTTGTAAGTTTAGATATCCGACTTCTTCAGATGAAAAATCTTGTTGCACCAACAGTCAATTTAAATTTTACGTATCCAATCATGTACCATCAATTAATTTAATTTAATTAACTCTTAAAGACAAACCCTAAAAGTACATCATAAATTCTTACTAAACTAAATAAAATCAGTATATTACATAAAATTACCAGTCAATACATATCAAAAATATCCATCCTTAAAAAACGTTATGTAAGGTTAAAAGATATTTAAAAATATAATTATAAAATTATAATTCTATAATTTAGCAGCTTTTGATTTCAATAATGGTAAGATAGATATATATTCATTCATACCAGGCTGTCTAAAAAGTTGCATAAAACAGTTATTCTGTATCTGAAACACTTAAATGTTATAAGAAACTGAATAAGCAACTAAAATGCTACAAGAATAAGCTGTCATTTATGCATAAAAGTGAAGTTCTGTCCTTTGTACTGGCTGTGGGTATGTGTCGGCCTGCAAAATCTTGACGTTTTTACCAAAAATGTCCCACTTTGGCCATTTGAAAGGGTGGCAACCCTATATGTATATATATATATATATATATATATATATATATATATATATATATATATATATATATATATATATATCTACAGAACGAACATGGGAGCAAGAAAGCATTCATAACGAATGTGAAGGAAATAACAGCGGAAAAACCGTCTTATCTAGTGCTGACAAATCAAGCTGACCAGAGGTGGCCAAAATCCCTGCGTCTCTAACCATAGGTAGGATGCTAACACTGGGAGTAACCTTGTCCACATGCTAAATCTGACTTAAAATGGGTACAGGTCAGTCCCGGTCCCCAGTCGGACCCCAGGTACTGCGGTGGTGGTGCTGCGGTAGTGTTGTCGCCTCACAGCAAGAAGTTGTGCCGTTCGGTTCTCAGCTAGAATGTCTTCTGTGTGGAGACATGAGTGAATGGACGTACCTTCATTGAAGGTTGTGTGTTAGGGCTGACAAACTCGGCACGTAAAAAATCTACTGCCAATCATTAGCGGACCGGAGTTCCTCTGTGGCGACCCCTAACCGGGAAAAGCCGAAAGACACAAACACAAACAATATATATACATATATATATATATATATATATATATATATATATATATATATATATATATATATATCTATATGGATTCACTTTGAAACATTGAATGTTCAGAACATCGAAGTTTCAAAATGAACTATACAAACACCAAATTAATTACACAAACCATGTTGCACCCCCCACACCCCCCCTACTTTAATATTCCAACTCCGAGATCGCACTACAGTGGGGTAAGGGAAATCTCCCGTTTACCACTATATGCGGTAGCGCTAAACGGGAGATTTCTCGTACCCTACCTGCAATGCCAACACTCAGATGGCACACACACACAACATGCAAGGCAACATATGTAACACACAGTAAGCATATGCAAGTGCACCTGCGCGGGTGTAAGCAGAGCCCAGCATAGGAAATGTATATATGTATGTACAGATGTAATATATATACATATATATAAATATGTATATATATATATATATATATATATATATATATATATATATATATATATATATATATATACAGGTACTGCGGTGGTGGTGCTGCGGTAGTGTTGTCGCCTCACAGCAAAACGTTGTGCCATTCGATTCTCAGCTAGAGTGTCTTCTGTGTGGAGACGTGTGAATGGGTGTACCTTTGTTGAAGGTTGTGCGTTAGGGCTGGCAAACTCGGCACGTAAAAAATCTACT
Source organism: Protopterus annectens (assembly GCF_019279795.1). NCBI lineage: Eukaryota > Metazoa > Chordata > Ceratodontiformes > Protopteridae > Protopterus > Protopterus annectens. The sequence continues at coordinate 1,478,513,092 of NC_056746.1, forward strand.
GCCAATCATTAGCAGACCGGAGTTCCTCTGTGGTGACCCCTAACCGGGAGTTCAGGACATCGAAGTTTCAAAATGAATCACAGTAACACCAAATTAATTACACAAACCATGTTGCACCCCCCACACCCCCCTTACTTTAATATTCCAACTCCAAGATTGCACTACAGTGGGGTAAGGGAAATCTCCCGTTTTCCATTATATGTGGTAGCGCTAAACGGGAGATTTCTCGTACCCTACCTGCAATGCCAACACTCAGATGGCACACACACACAACATGCAAGGCACCTTGCTGCCCTGCATACACACCCACAATTCTACATTATCACTTACCTGGCACTTCCACTTTAAACCTTCGAAGTTCTGAACATCAATGTTCTGGTCTCGATGATCAGAACATCGATGTTCTGAACATTCGATGATTTAAAGTGGAACTATATATATATATATATATATCTATATATATCTATATATATATATATATATATATATATATATATATATATATGTATATCTATATATAGATATATATATATATATATATATATATATATATATATATATATATATATATATATATATATATATCTATATGAAGAATGAACATCGTAACAATAAAGCATACACAAGGGATGTGAAGGGAATCAAGAGCAAATATGGTATTATATAGTGCTGTCAGCGTATGTCATAAAAAGCTACCCAGGAGTGAGCAGAGTACTGCTACTCACACCACAGGCAAGGTTTTACCAGTGGGAGTAACATAGTTGAATTGATGTCTACTTTACACACAGACGGAAAGTAGTCCATGCTGGGACCACCAAAAATTGTAAAGCACAAATGGGCGTAATCCATAACCCCAGGAAAGGCACATATGTGCAAATATTACATGGCGGGAGAGCCTGTGAATACACGAGGCAGGGCAAAATATGTGTAAGGCCCCAAATGCTCTGGAGAGGGCAATGTGTAAAGGTGTGTCATGGCTACGATAACAAGTGGATAATGGAAGTTACGCATGTAAATTCAACACGGGTGAGGTGGAGG